>NW_026652276.1:217528495-217563469 GCF_009828535.3 Hylobates moloch
GAGACCGGAGCTGTTCCTATTCGGCCATCTTGGCTCCACCCTCTTTTCTCAATATATTATTTTGGAAGAAATAACATATATTTCTTTTTTGGCTTGGAGAGTTTCCCGTAGTCTGGATTTTTCTGATTGCATCCACATGGTGTCACCTAATATGTTTTGTGTGTTTCTGTCCTTTACATTTTCAAGACTACTTCATAGATGATACTCTGCTGTGTTCTTCCATTAGAAGGACAAGCCTGTACCAAGTCAGAGCTGCGAATGCAGGAAGCGCTTTTTCAGATGTCTTTGAAATTAACCATTAACTCTTCCATTGCCACCTTAAAGGAATAAGTCAGTGTTCTTAGGCACAACAAAAGATTTACATAACTTGTTAGATGAACACTGGAGCACTCAAACTCCTCCTGGAGCACTTAGACTCCTGAACCTAGAAGGTTTGGAAACTGGACATAAACAAAAGGAGGCCATGTATCAAAGTAAGTATACATGTAGTATAATGTTTGGTTGATTCTCTTTCTGTGATGTTTGCAGCCATTGATGATCATTGCATAGATTCATTAATGTAGGCATTGTATGATGTTCATATTTTGTCATTCATTTTCTATTTATTAGCTAGAATACTTACCTTAAAAAGAAATACATCTTCTTCAACTATTGAGTTACTATGAAGTGAAGATATAAGAAAATAAGAATGAATGCTCACCTTCCTATTATATATCTTTTAAAAACAATGAGAATTCACTAGCCTCTCCCAAAGGTGATCAGTGGAGTGTGTATGCTGTATTTAGAATCATTATGCCAACATATTGAATGTGTTTGTCCATTGTACTTACTATTTTTACTGGTGCTCAAATGTGTCCCTTCTTGGGCCAGTAGCCATTTTGCCTGGCTCCTCAGTCCTGTCTATATGACTGTACTGGACCCTAATAATCTCATTGATGCTGACATCCCAGAGTCATTTTTATATCAAGAGTGGTGAAGAAGTTATAAACTTAGGGGCGAGTAGATCCAGCAGGGTCAACCAGAGTACCTTTCTTTCTTTTTTTTTTAATTTAATTTAATTTTATTTTATTTTTTGAGACGGAGCCTTGCTCTGTCACTCAGGCTGGAGTGCAGTGGTGCGATCTCGGCTCACTACAAGCTCTGCCTCCCGGGTTCAAGCCATTCTCCTGCCTCCAGCATCCCGAGTAGCTGGGACTACAGGTGCCCGCCACCACGCCTGGCTAATTTTTTTTATTTTTAGTAGAGACGGGGTTTCACCGTGTTAGCCAGGATGGTCTCAATCTCCTGACCTAGTGATCCGTCCGCCTTGGCCTTCCAAAGTGCTGGGATTACAGGCATGAGCCACTGCGCCCGGCCTCAGGGTACCTTTCTTGAGGGAATAAGAGGAAGCAATTTCATGACCAAATGAAGTAACAATTTTGCTTTCTAAAATCCAAGAAAGAGAGCTACAGTTGAATACTTGGTTTCACATTCAAAGATGAAGCACGGAATTGTCCTGATAGACTTTTCTGGGATAATAGAATACGTTGTACCACTAAGAAATAATGATAATGGCAATAATAATAGTAATAATAACAATATGAAATCCCAGCCAAACACAATAATGCTTTGAGTAAACATTGTTTTTTTATAGTTCTACATTCAAAGTTCATAACAGTAACAAAATCATGTAATCAGAGACAAGTGTGCATGTAAATTATGCTAAAAATATCATGTCATATTTATATAACATTTGAACTTCCCATGGTGCTTTAACAGACATTATTTCTATTTAATTACAATCTTTATGACAGATATTGAAGGGGAAGAATTAACTCAGACTATGCTAGCACGTTGTTGCTTTCTGGGGAAATCTTAGTGGATGTTTCTTCACTGTGATTTAAATAGTGATGGCATACGTGAAATAGTAGACAGAGGCCTTCTGACTTCATTCTGGTAGTCTTGGTGTTACACTACTGAAAAAACAAAGTTAGGATTGTAAAATGTAAAGTCTTGCCTACAGAAATAGCAACTGTGCTTCTCAGTATATAGTTGTGTCATCTTTTATAGTATTCATACTTAATGAGTGTAGTCGGATACACCAAGGATTTTTTTGCCATGATAGATGGCAACAGAGTCAAATCACCAAATATGCTAACCTATTGCTTTTCCATGGTTTAATGTCCCCCCTTATATCACCCTTATCTCACTTTTTGTCTTTACTATTTTTTTACAAATTCATGAGGAAGTTGGAGTGCTTAATATTTCTAACTACGTTAGTGACATGTCTGAAAAATAAAGGCATGTCTGAGAGCTGTTTGCAGAGAACTGCACTCTAGAGCTGAAGAAACACCAAAGAGCAATTTGTAGTTAGATTTAGCACTAATTACCACCTGATTTTCTATTAAGTTTACTATAGTTGCATGTTTGTCTCCAGCATGAGGTTGTGATTACATATTCTCACCCAAATCATTATGGAATAAGAGTACAGGCTGTGTGTGAGGCACAACACTAGACAATGCACTATGTTGAGGACATGAAGAGGAATATACACTGTCCCTGCTCAAAGCGAAGTCTGGTGTAATGGCAGGAGGAGGAGGAAGAAGGTGCACAAAGACAATCACAACACAGTAAGTTCGATGGTGGAGATGTGTGTAGCATAACATGGGAATAGAGGAGGAGGAGAACACCTGGACCAGCCTGAAGGAGCCAGGAATGAATGATAACTTACTTTCTTTCTACCCCAGGTGTTAGCACAGGGCTTGTGAGTATAAAGCAAGTGCTCGTTGTTTACCAGAAATAAAATTATGTTTAGGTTTGTCAGTGTTTTATGAGAGAAATGATTCCACTGTTCTTACCAATATATTTTTATTCAAGTGATTGGTTTTCTAGGGAAAAATACATGTCTAAATGTTTTCATCAGAAACCTATTAAAAGAAAGGAAAAAGAACAATGTAGAAGAGCCAGAACCAGCATTTAGGGCAGGGTTTAGGGATCTGAGAGCATCATTTATCCTGTTAGTACCCATGGTTGATATATTTAATATTATTAACTGGACCATAATTTTCTCCCTTACTGCATCCCAACATGCCATGTATGTGACCATCAATGTATTTTTTGAAGAATTAGAGTGTCATTTACTTCTGAAAAATTGCCAGAAATGATACTAAATTCCGTGGGTTGAGTGCAAGAATGTCTATGGCTTAGTATCACTAAGCAATACAAGGGAAGATCAGCTCATCTTGCCTTTCCATTACTATCCACTAAACAACAGGTGATAGAAAATCTCTGCTTTGTAAATCTTTCTTTCAAAAGGAATTGCTAGCCCGGGCACAGTGGCTCATGCCTGTAATCCCAGCACTTTGGGAGGCTGAGGCAGATCACATGAGATCAGGAATTTGAGACCAGCCTGGCCAACATGGTAAAACCCTGTCTCTACTAAAAATATAAAGATTAGTAGGGTGTGGTGGTATACGCCTGTAGTCTCAGCTACTCAGGAGGCTGAGGCATGAAAATCACTTGAACCTGGGAGGTGGAGCTTGCAGTGAGCCAAGATCATATCACTGCACTCTAGTCTGGGCAACAGAGTGAGATTGTCTCCAAAAAAAAAAAAAAAAAAAAGTGAATTGCTGGTCAAAGAATTTTCTGTTAAGTAGATGAGAGCATTGGCTTTAACCAAAAGGCCTAATGTCTATATGCTACCTCTAAGTATCTAAATATTAATCTTCTTTGACTTTGTCTACAAAACACTTTGATACAGCTTTCAAGTGTATCAAACTGGGAGATTGCAAGTGTATCTAAACTGGGAGATTTGTAATGGTGAAATTGTCCTACTTCTCATTAGTTGCTTTGATGGCTATGTTTAGTAAGGTTTTGATATTGGATTATCTTATTTGAATGCTGGTAATTTCAGAAACACTAAGACCCCAGAGGATTACAGTGTATCCACCTTTTTGGCTAACGGTTGACACTTGTTGATTGGTGTCAATAAATCATCAGTATTCTTTACTTTTCTAACAGCTGTCACTCTTAAATGTTGAAGCATTTCAGGCCTAAAGCATCCTCAAGGGTCCATCAAAGAATATTGAGGAGGAAATAAGCTTCCATCCCTCAGTGACAGTTCTAAGAAACTTTAAATTTCTCTGATTAATTTACATATATTTTTCTTGTCTTTTGCTTTGCTTTGTTGTCTTTCCAGTTTTACTTTTAGGTGAATGAGTTCCTCTTTGCTTGAGGTCTTTCTATATGCTACAGTAGATTTCACAGAGCTAATATTTCACCCAATGTCCGTTGTAAATAAGAATCATATAATTAGACTTGGGTGCATGAGAGCCTCTGCCCATCTGGACATGATGGAGTTAGATTAGCAATCTCCACTATATCCTCTTCTATCTTCTCATTAAAATAATAATGACAAATAAAGATATCCCATTAAATTTGGAAACTAACAAATTTAGTGCAGGAAAAATTTCTACTTTTTATATGGATAAATTTGTAGCAAAAAAAATCAGTTGATCATTATTTTCATCCAACAAAATGTTTACAACTCTCTTAAAATCTAAACTCCAATACCTTGGTAGAAATTTAGAAATTGTCTTCTAAACTTCTTCAGGTTAAGTTTTCTCTTTATATTCCATGTTTTTATACCACATACATCCTTTATACCACATTGAAAATGCTATTTCTGTATATAGTTAGACAATATAATTCCTGGTACAAAATAGGTAATGTGTGAGGGGAAATGAGTGGTTGGGAACCATACTCAGTGATGTAATCTCTCCATAGAAACCTCGGAGAGGTGTCAGAGAATGGGAGGAGATGTGAATAAAGAACTTGTTGAAGAAGTATACTATATATAGTCAAGAAGAACTACAACTACTTAAATTTCTATAAAATAAAAATTCTTAGTACAGTTAGGTAACAGCAAGATTTAATGACAGACGAATGGGGAGTATATGAAGTTTTTCAGCTAATATAAGGAACAGTCATTTGAAGAGTTGGGAAAAAATTATACCTTTTTGAAATATATTTCTACAAAGCAAGAAATAAGTTATGATGTATATTCTTTGTATTCATAAAGTTAAGGGAAGCTCAAATATATATTTAAAAATCATGAAGTTGGTAATTGATAATTTTTATTTTATCAATAAAAAAGCAAGATAGATAAATGAAAAATCAAAGGAGTGGAAAATATGGCAAGTATATCTGGTTTGACAATATATTTAAGTGGTAGAAGCTACTTTATTATAAAAGCAAATTGTTTGAGATTCTATTAAAACCAATACCATACTTGCCCCTTTCAAGATATATAACACAAATATAGAAAAGAGCTTAAAGATTCAATAATATAAAAAGGCAAAGGAGTTTCAATATTAATCAGACAATATAGGACAAAAGTAAAAAAAAATTAGAAAGTCGTATGTCAATAAAAGTATAATAAAGTTTTAACTTCTGTGTTGGCATTCAAAATATGATGTAAAAACCTATTAGCAATATCAGGAACCTATTTGTTGAAAACTTCCAGCATTCTTATTGTCTGGTACAGATCAACAAGACATAACACTGATTTGGATAAGACAAGTCTCGGAAAGGATACACGTTCCTTCTCACAGAATACAATTATGACTCTAATTGAGTTGCATGTAGTTTTAATTGGATAAAATCTACAGCTTGGAAATGTATTGGATTTTAATTTAAAAGATGGGGAAAAAAACCTTCCAGATCAAAAAACTAGTGGCATTAACATTTAAAAAATATATAATTATGTATTTTCTGGGTGCACCATAATCATAGAAGGTAAATTTGGGTATGATTGCATGATATTAATATGTTTAATCTATGTAATTGGTGTTAATGTTTTCCTTCAAATACTAATGGCACTCACTAAGGATGTTTTCTCAGTTTATCTTGGCTCAACTTTCCATGTTGCAGGATATCCTCTGCTTTTTTTTTTTTTTTCCCCTGGGAAAAAAAGATTGCTAAAGGTAACTGGCACAGATTTACATTTTTTTTTTCTTTGGGACAGTTTCCCTCTTGTTGCCCAGGCTGGAGTGTAATCACGTGATCTTGGCTTACCGCAACCTCTGTCTCCCAGGTTCAAGTGATTCTCCTGCTTCAGCCTCCCAAGTAGCTGGGATTGCAGGAATGCACCATCATGCTCAGCTAATTTTATATTTTTATGTTTTTAATAGAGACAGGGTTTCTCCATGTTGGTTAGGCTGGTCTTGATTTCCCAACCTCAGGTGATTCACCTGCCTCGGCCTCCCAAAGTGTTGGGATTACAGGCATGAGCCACTACACCCAGCCAGATTTATAATTTTATTGTGGGGGTGGTAAACACTTTGTATAATATGTAGATATTAATGAAGCAGGATATTTCCCTGACCCCTGTTGCAGGACTTGTAACAGGGGTGCCTTGTTTAGTCAGCCTGCCACTCTCATCTCCTCCCAAGAGGGAGTTCACGAGTGAACAAGGCAGAAACTGGAATGCATGAGCACTGGAACTGGAGTGTGTTTTGGGTACTGGCAGGAACAAGTTCTGTTTACTTGGCTCACCATGCTCAACTCCTTATGGGAGGGGGCAAGTAGGTTGAGCTAGCACAGGATCTGGCTGGCTGCTTTTGGGTGCTAGCAGGAGCAAACTTTGTGCAGGCTTGCAGCAGCATCCAGGTAGCAACGCCTGTGACTCTGGAAGCCTGAGAAGGTGTGTTAGTGTTCTTTCAGCTTTGCCATCCATGGGTGACTTAAGTGTTAACAGCTCAGTGGACCCTTTGCCTTTTCGGGTGAGGCAGCTACCCTCCACCAATAAGGGCAAAGGGCCAGTACAACAGCCTTTTGTATCTGCACTTGTGGCTCCTAAGCTCTCGTCTGGTGTCCAGGAAAAATGAGTTCACACAAATTAATTGAAGGGTTGTAAATGGCAGGGGATTTTATTGCTAATGAAAGTGGCTCTCAGAATGAAGGGTAGCTGAAAAGGGGATGGGGAGGCTAGATAATCTTCCCCTGAAGTCTGGATGTCTCCAGCCAGATTCTTCTCCAAAGTCACACAATAAAGCTGTCCCTCTGAAGTCAAGCTGCTTCTCTCTGACATCCAGCCATAGTGCTGTCTACTGGCTGAGTCTGGGGTTTTTATAGGCACAGGATGTCGTGGGGTGGGGCCATGGGTGGTTTAGGAAAATACAACATTGGAGCGGGAAAACAGGGATAGAAGTTAGGACTTTTCACCACATTTTCAGGCTTTTTAGCTTAAGGGTAGGGTTTTCTCCAGGAACCCATCCTTTTCTGCCTAGAATTTCTCTGCCTCTTGTCCCCATCATTTCTGTCCCCATCATTTCCCTCTCTAAAGAGGCACATCTAACTTTGCTTAGAATATGGACAATGACTGATTTTAGCTACTTCCTGCTGACAGGGGGCATTGTTTTGGGGAAAACGGCAATCAGATTCCTAGAGGTCTGCCTAAGGGTTCTCGGCCAAAGGGAGCCATTGTCTGAGGCTCTGGTTGCCTGACTAGAGTTTGATGGCCTCTTGGTGAGAAGCAAGTTTTACAAGGTGAAGTATGCATGGATCAAATGCATCTATAATACAAAAAGGGGTTAAAAAGAAAGAATCTAGTGCCAAAGATTATAGAAATAAGAAGTGAAATATACTAATCATTCAGACAATATTATGCCCTAAACTATTTCAATCTGGTGAAAGAAAATTAAGCTTTTATGGGAGCAGTTAAACTTTAGGAAAGAGATAACTGTTTGGGGTATAGATATTCCCATGGCGTTCAAGATTAAGGGGTCTTTGGTAAAGGTGTCCTGTGGTACAGAACAGAATGAAGATAAGAACAGCAAGCATAGGCAAGACTATAAAGAAGATATCCACAGAAGGTCAATTATTAGCACTTATCTTTTGTGATTTTTTGCTTGAGGTCCTTGACCACTTCACATTGGTACTTTGGGTACTCTTCTGGGTTGACAGAGGTAAGTAACTCCACCAGCTTCCTGGGCCTTTCCTTGGGTATAATGGATTCAAAAACCAATTCCAGTGACCTATTGTAAAAGACTCAGGTGTGGCCACTTGCAGGAGGTTCTCTAAAGTACTATCTGGTCCCAGGGCCTATTTCTGCAGCTTCCTCCTGATAATCAGGGACTGTTTGAGTGATAAACTTATCCTTTAGAATTAGTTGTCTCTCCACTGAATCAGGAGATAGAGAGGTGAGCTTTACCAAGGCCCCTCTTAGCCTCTCCAGGAAGGCAGTGGGATTCTCATTGAATCCCTGGTCTATCAAGGATAGCTTTGTATAGTTGAGAGGGTTAGTTCTAGTTCTATGTAAGCCCTCCATTATGCATACCTGAAAATGTCTTCTCTTCCATTCTCCCATCTTGTCACTGGGATCCCATTTAAGTTCATCCAAAGACCTACTTCTTTTCCAGTTGGATAAAGTTGGACCCCATCCCTGACACTATATGTGATACAAAGCTCATCCCCAAATCTCTCTGCTCCTTGTAAAGCAACCTGCTTCTCAGTGTTAGTGTTTGATTCAATAGGAACATAATGTCTTTCCGGGAGAGTTCAAATACTTAGGTTAAATTCTGGAAAGCCTCTATGTATCTGGCAGGGTCATCTGAAAACTTAAGTCCCCTTGATTGCCTTAAATCCTGTAGAGAGAAGGGGACCTGGGCCTTACTGGGGCCAAATTCACTAGGCATCTGTTGGAGGGGTAAGAGTGAGACTGGGGCTTGTCTAGGGTGAGGGTGAGGATTTCTAGGAGGGGGCAAGTGAAAGAATGTGGATAGGGAAGGTGGATAGGGAAGCTGGGGCAGACTCAGAGAAGCAGGGCCAGAGGAGCTGTCTCCCCTTCTATAGGTGTCTCTGGGTTTCATTTCTTTAGTTCCCTGGGATTGTCCCCTTGTAGCGTCTCCTGAGATGGCAAACAGGAGGGCTGGATCAATCCTGTATTGCCAGCAAAGGTCAGGATTACCCTGCAAGGAAGAGAAAGCCTGCACATATGGGGCCTCAGACCATTTGCCCTCACATGTACAGAAAATTTCCGATTATAGGATGCTATCAAAATAAGTGGTTTCTTCCTAAGGCCAAGCCAGTCCTTCCTGCAGATCATAATTTGGCCAAACCTCTGTGCAAAGGGCTATGAGGTGTTTTTCCTCTAGACTCTGAGGGTCAAAGCCATCCCAGTGATTCAGGATATACTCCAGAGGAGTACAGACTGAGGATGGTGAGGATAGTGGGTTGCCCATTCTGAAAGAGAGGGAAGTAGGTGTCCCTTATTTCTCTTCCCTTTTTCAGTGAAAACTCAGGGTGTGAGGGAGAGAGAAAACAGGCATCCCCCTTTCTTGTTTCATCTTTTTATCACCAAGTCCTGGTGACCTGGGACGTCACCCATGGGTGCCAGTGCAGCCTGCACCCATGAAGCAGGGAGGGCTTAGAGAATAAGAATTATCTGTACTCACCAATACCTCCAATCCCCCCTACTGTCATCAACCTTTGGGTTCCCTGGGCCTCGTCTATGCCATGCAGCATGGCCTCCTTCCATGAAGCGGGGCCTTAATCGACAGGAATTGGTCCTGCCCATTGATACTGTACCTGTTGCTTGGCTTTGGATCCCTCAGACCTGGTTTTCCTGTCAAAAGCTTCAACCTGAAGTTTAGAATTGAGTTTGGGACAAAAAGGTGCCTCGGGGGTGAATGGATTCATTTAGATTTAGTCCCAGATGGGCCTTGCCAAATCTGCAGTTATCAGCCAGTGAGGTCACTTCTCTGCTGCTTTACTATCATAAGCAGAGTGCTAAGGTAGGAGTTGTAGCTTTGGTCTCTTTCAGGAAAAAAGTGAGTTATTTGTCCTTTGATAATTTTCTTGGAATTTTTCTTTCTTTTTTTTCCTATTAGGTAGATGTTCTCCTGTATTCATACTGTTTTATCTTTCCCCTTTTCTATTTTTTCATGTTTTCTTTTTATATTATGGATGATTCCTTCAACATGGTCTAAAACTTCTATTTTCTGTACCAATTATTTTAATATTTCAAGAGTATTCTCTTGTTCTCTGATATTTTTCATAGCTTCCTAATTTTAAAAACCATCTGAAAACACTAATAAGAGGTCCTACCCCAATTTTTCATTTTTCTTTGTGATTCCCTTCCCCCACACCCGTATCATTTGTATTAGTCTCTTTTGGTTTTCAGGATTTCCTCAAACAATGTTTGTTCATGTGGAACCATGAGGAGATGGACACCTATTTGAGATATCTACATACTCATGCAAAGTTTCTTACATGTTGAGCTATAGTTGGAGTCATAAAGATAATACATATTGGACTTCTAAATGTCAAACACAGAAGTTTTGACCTGAAATGCCAGCTCAACGTTAGCATCATAAACTCACTTCTACCATCTCTCCATTCTACTTGGTGTTTCTTATTCCAAGTATCTCTGGCATTCTTCCAAGCAGATCAACTCTCTCCTCGGTCATGGATGCGTCTGTACATATTTAGGTCAGTACTTCCTCTAGCCTGCTGTATCAATTATTACATCTCTGTCACCATTCCGTAGTTTGTTATTGGATAAAGTCTCTCATTTTTAGATAGCTCATTTTCTATTTATTGCTTGTTATATGACTACACTTTTTTATTCCTTTACTCTAAATGTATTGGTAGTCTTAGGATAGTGAGAAATTAACATAATCAGTTTGCCATCTTTAAGAAGCTCAGTTTGATCTTTACCTGAGTTTATAATGCTCATGAAAAAGAAAATACCATGAAAGATGGATGCTTTATTGAACTGATATAACATACATATTTAAAGTATACACATTAATTTTGGCAAATGCACATTCTCATGAAACTAGTACAATCAAAATACTAAACATAGCCATCACCTTCAAAAGTTTCCTCATGACCCTATGTAATCTTTTCCTTCAATTCCCATCCCCCTTCTTTAGCATTCCCAGACAACCAGGCTTTGGTTTTCTGTTAAATAGATTAGTTTGCATTTCCTATAATTTTACACAAATAGGATTATATAAATAGCACATAATCTTTTTGTCTGGTTTCTTTCACTCAGCATAATTATTTTGTGATTAATTCATCTTCTTACATACATCAGTAGCTCATCCTTTTTATTACTGAGTACTCTTTTGTTGTATGATATACCAAGATTTGTTTACTCATTTACCTGTTAATTGACATTTTGGTTGTTTTAAGTTTTTGTCTATTAAAAATCAACCCTTGGCCTGGCATGGGGCCACACTCCTATAGTCCCAACACTTAGGGAGGCTAAGGCAGGAGGTTTGCTTGAAGCCAGGAGTTCGAGACCAGCCTGGACAACACAGCAAGATCCTGTCTTTACAAAAAATAAAAATAAATAGCCAGGTGTGGTGGTTCATGCCTATAGTTGCAGATACTTGGGAGGCTGAGGTGGAAGGATCATCTGAGCCCAGGAGCCTGAGGCTGTAGTAAGTTATGATTGCACCACTGTACTCCAGCCTAGGCTACAGAGTGAGACCTTTTCTCTAAAAGGAAAAAGCCCTCCATGAACATTTGAATACAAGTCTTTGTAGGGACATTTGCATTTATTTCTTTTGGGTAAATGCCTTAAGTGGAATGTCTGGATCACATGGTAGCCCTTTGAGGTGGCCTGAGCTACTGTCTCCCTCTGCAGTCATGCTTAAAGTTCCAAGGCTTTTATAGCTTAAAAATAGGAGCTAGTCCAGTTGAATTTCCTTTTATCATCAGAAAAGACTTAGGAAAAAATGAGTTTTCATGCCTACCATTTAAATTATCATTTCTAATAGCAACAAAAATTAAAGTACTGTTATGGATGAAACAGTGTCCCTTTAAAATTCATATGTTAAAGACCCAACCCCACATGTGACTGTATTTGGAAATAAGGTGTATATTTGTGGGTGGGTGTGTGTGTGTGTGTGCACGCACACGTGCATCTATGTAGGATGAATATGAAGGTAGATAAGATTAAATGAGTTCGTAAAGGTGAGCCCTGACCTAATAGGATTAATGTTCTTAGAAGAGACATTAGAAATTTGCTCTCTCTCTCCATCATGGGGTAACACAGCAGGGAGGCACCCATTCGTGGTGTTTCTTATTCCAAGTAAGGAAGAAAGCCTTTACCAGAAACTGAATTCGCTAGCACTTTGGTTGTGGATTTCTCAGACTTCAGAACTGTAAGAAAATAAATTTCTGTTTAAACCACTCAATCCAAGGCATTTTGTTATGGTAGCCAAAGAAAACTAATGTAAGTACCTAAATAAATCTCACAAAAGTAATGCATTGCCTTTATTTAGAAAATTATATGACTTCATAGGAAAACATTGAAAAGATTAAAATAAATTATTTGCAAGATTTAGTATTATAAAAAACTTATTGGCCTTTAATAAATCTATTAATTCAGTGTAATTCTAATAAAAACCAAGACCAGTTCACAAAATCTTTATCATAAGAAAAGGTAGAAGAATGATGAAGACCCATTTACACAAGAAGGCAAGCAGCCTTGCTTTACCGTGTTGTAGGGCTTATTATTAGGCCTTGATAATTAAGACCATCCTATTGCTAGAGAGTTAGACAACTGTATCACAGGTAAAGAGAGAGCCTGGGGAACAGATCTGTGAATATTGACAAAAACTTCATATTTGATCAATGTATTATTATAGATTAGTGGGACGCTATGGTTTAAATGTGTATGTTCCTCCAAAATTTATATGATGAAATTGAAACTGCCTATCAGACTTGGGCAAAGCTTTTTATCTAGCAATCAGACTTGTAGATACAGAAACGCTTGCAGATACTTACTAGAAAACTGAATGAAACTGTGTATATTAGAATTGCTTGTGCTAGCAAAATATAATATGCAAGCCAAATACCCATCAATAGGGGAATGAATAAATTGTACATTAATATAATTTGGTATTATAGAGCTATGAAGTGTGTTGAACTGGCACTAAGTGGATGTATTTTGTTTAAATATATAATATTTAAACAAAAATAGGTTGGAGAAGACATATAATACTATTTCCAGCATTATTTTTATAAAGGTCAAACAGATAAACCTAAATAATAAGGAAACATTCAAATGTAATAAAATAATAAAGGTAAGAAATGTTAAACATAAAATTCGGGGTAATACCTACATCATTGAGAGTGGGAGGGAGAGAAATGGTGGGGGAAACATGGGGAAATTTAGTGGAATAGGTAAAGTTGTATTTATTAAGTTGGGTAATGGGTACATGTCTTGACCATAATTTCATTATCTTTTATGCAGAATATAATCGTTGAGATATTTTGTGCATACTTTAAGTCATTTTTAAATATATGAAATCACAAATCAAGTAATAAAATGTTTTTTGTTTATCAAATTTATATGGTATCTTTTGACTCCTATGGTAAAAACTACAGGATTTTGTGTAATTGCAGTTACATTCCTTGTCACTTTTCCTTCTCTAAACACTGATATTTATTAGATTACTATATTTATGTTGTCAAGTATTATAACAACACTTTCTGTTTTAATTGCATTGAAGCCTGCTGAGCTTTCTCTAAAGGTTGAGTGTGAATAACTGCCGTAAGCATTTACATTTTCATCACTTGGTGGCTCACATCTGTAATCCCAGTACTTTGGGAGGTTGAGGCTTGTGGATCACCTGAGGTCAGGAGTTCAAGACCAGCCTGGCCAACATGGTGAAACCGTGTCTGTACTAAAAATACAAAAATTAGTCGAGCATGGTGGCGGGTATCTGTAATCCCAGCTGCTCCAGAGGCTGAGGCAGGAGAATTGCTTGAACCTGGGAGGCGGAGGCTGCAGTGAGCCAAGATCGCACCACTGTACTCCAGCCTGGGTGACAGAGCAAGACTCTGTCTCAAAAAAAAATAAAATAAAATACACTCTACTACTTGAACGTAAATTTAAAATGTTATGGTCCCATGGATTAGCCTCAGTTTTTTTAAATTCATCAGTAATTGTCAAACTTTATTGCACATTAGAGTTACCTTGGGAACTTTGAAAAATATTGATAACCGAGTGCCACTCTTAGAGATTCTGATTTTTTTTCCAGCCAGGTTTGAGGGTAGAAAATTTGGGTACAGGATTAAAAATTTTACAGTCAATTCTAATCTAGTTATACCATGATTCATTAGCTATTATTTCTATTAAAGAGTATCCCATATTTTCTTCTTGTTAAAAAACATCTCTTCGTATTTTTTTTTAGCTTTCTACTGAATTTTCTTCAAGTAAATCTTTCTTTTTCTGGATGATATATAAGTTTCAGAGTACTTGCCTATTTGAAAATTTCTTATTTTGGTCTTATATATTTGATTGCCAGCTTATCTGAGTATACATTTCTTAGGGCAAAAACACATTCAAAGAAATTGTATTTCAACATCCAGTGATGTTGAGAAGTGTGATGTCAGTTTGCTTTTTAAATTATGTGGATTTATGTCGATTGTTAAAGTTTTTAATATTTTGTCTTCATTCTTGGGGTTCTAAGTTCAACAGGGTGTCCTGCTGTAGGTATTTATTATTCTTAGCACTAGGAAGCTTCTTTCAATATGAATACTATTATTATCCTATATTACCTCTGGAAAATATCTTCTGATTTTTTTTTTTTTTTTTTTTTTTGCTAATCTCTAGACCTCCTTTTCTCCATCTATTCTCTGTTTCTGAAACTTTGTTACAGCAATATCCAATAAGCATGTAAGGAAAGACATTTATGTAATTTCAAATTTTCTTATAGCCACATTTAAAAACTAAAAAGTAACCACTGAAAATAGTCCAAATACATTTAAATCTAACATGTAAAAATAATTTAAATTTTATTTAGTTTTATATAAAATTTATTAAACATGTAGATAATATGAAATTTATTGAGATTTTGCATTATTGTAATTTTTGTTAAGTTTTTGTGAATTTTACACTCTCTGTACTTCCTCCCACCCCTCTTCTCTCCTTTTTCTCCTTTCCCTTCTCTTCCCTTCCTCCCCTCTGTCCCTTCCCTCCTTTCTTTATATATCATACATTCATTTGCCAATAATTATGTCATATTTTATCTTGTTCATGGGTGCAATGTTTCCTCAAATCTATCTTGGGTGAAACATTATTGTTACTTCCTATTCATGAATGAAGCATGTGAGTGATTAGTACAGGTGATGGATATGTCCCATGGAAAAGATGACCATCTGTTCCACATAAATATCATGATGACAGGAGGTCTTCTCTTGAGCTGCAGTAGAGGTGAAGAAGGCAGAGGTTTTGAAGCTTGAGGATTTTAATCTGGAGTGTGTGTGTGTGTGTGTGTGTGTGTGTGTGTGTGTGTGGTGTAGCTCTTGGACTATGAATTCCCTGGGGTTGGAGAACATGTCTCCTTTTCTCTTCCTTTTCTTTCCCTTCCCTTCCCTTCCTTTTTTTTGGTGGGGGAGGTAGAGTGGTGTAGGGGTGGGGGTGGCAGTTTCTCCTCTGTCACCAAGGCTGGAGGGCAGTGGTGCAATCATAGCTCACTGTAGCCTAGACCTCTCAGGCTCAAGCAATCCTCCCACCTCAGCCTCCCGAGTAGCCAAGATTACAAGCATGTGCCACCATAGCCAGCTAATTTTTAAAATTTTTAGTAGAGATGGAGTCTCACTATGTTGCCAGAGCTGGTCTTGAACTCCTGGCCTCATGGAATCCTTTTGTCTTGGCTTCCCAGTATTGGGATTACAGGTATAAGCTGCTATGCCTGGCCTGGGAACATGCCTTTTCTATTTTTTATTATATATTGTCCAGAGTTTTACACAGTTTACTTGACAGTTAGTAGGAATTCAATAGTTTGAAATAATGAGCGATTGCTTCTTTTTATTCTTCCTTACCACTTACTTTAGTTTTCTATCTTTTGATACTTGATTTTTGCTTTTCTGTAATCTTTTTATTTGGAAGCTACATAATTCTAACAATAGTTACCTTTATAACTTAAAAAGTGTTGGACTTAAAGCTATATGTCAAATATAAATGTGTTTGTGTGTATATATGTAGATAAATATATATACACATATAAAATGTCCAATATAAAAGTGAATGTGTTGACTCCCTTCATAACACATTGTAAAACTGATTAGCTTATATTATCTCCTTTCTCTTCCTTTTCTACTTCTCTTTCATTGGCATATTTATGCTTCTTAGTCCCAGTCCACTATTAACAATTCACTATGACTATTATAGGTTTCTTTCAGGATTTATAAAATATATACATCTGTTTGTCCTCATTATGAATAATGACCTTCTTCTACATTCAGATTTGATG
Source organism: Hylobates moloch (assembly GCF_009828535.3). Lineage (NCBI taxonomy): Eukaryota > Metazoa > Chordata > Mammalia > Primates > Hylobatidae > Hylobates > Hylobates moloch. Next base: position 217,544,752 of record NW_026652276.1, read on the forward strand.
CTTTCCACCTGGTCTATCTTTCTACAATTAAACCACTGAATTAGAGTTTTTAAAATTCTAATTCAGCTTTTGGTTCCTAGGATTTTTCATCTTCAGATGGGTGTGAAATGAAGAAAACATTAACACTCTGTTTCCTGATTTTTTGTTTGTTTAGGAAACTGTCTTCCAACTGGAATAAAAACTTAGGTGCGTGCACAGTTTTTGGGTCACATCTTTGTTTCCGAGACATTGTAGATCAACGTCCTGGCATCTATTGTTGCTTAGAAGAGGAGTCAGAGGCTGGCTCTATTTATTTTTCTTGCTGAATGCCTTGCAGGTTTGGCCCGGATAATTAGGAAATTCCCTTATTTTTGAGTTTCTGTAAATCTACTGGGGTATGCTTTAGTGCAAATTCCTTTTAATCATCTTTCCTTTGAATCTTACATCTCAAGGTCTTTTATTTCAGGAATTTTTCCCCATATTATATATTTGGAAATTTTTTCTTCCATGTGTTCTGCAAGAGCAATTTTCTTCCTTGTCTTCCGCAAGAGCAATTATCCATAAATTTGTTTTCATTGCCTTTTCTTCATGGCGTTGTGTTCTATGTAATCATTGCAATCTCTTTATCTTTTTATTCTGAATTTCGTGATTTCTTCCACCCTCAAACGTTACCTTCTTATCACTGGATAGACTTACTCTACTTTAATTCAATTCTTTCCACTTTTTACAGGGTTTCAAATACTTTAAAGGTTTTAATTTCCTCTTCAGTTTCTTTCTTAGGTTTGTCAGCTACCTTTCCATTGTATTCTATTTTTGAATCTCTTTTGATATCTTGCATTAGTTTTGGTGTCTTTTATCAGTTTGTTCACAGACTCTATGTTGTCTTTACATTCCTTAGGAATACAGAGAATTTTTTCACATTTTCTTCTGTTTCCTTTGGATACATTTTCCAAAGAATTTTTCATCTATATTGCAGTTGTCTCTTTCCTTATTTTATTTCCTGTTTTGCTTATTGCCTTACACTAATGAAAGCAATTCCTTCCCAGGCTACTATTTGCCCCCAGATTTTGAAAGAAACTTTTTCTGGACTTTCCTCTTTGTTAATCTTATCATTTGAATTGTCTCCCTCAATCCTATCTCTGATTATTTTTTCTCTGTCTGGAGAATCCGTTAATTACCTAGCCAAGGGAACTAAGAAGCTAACTACACTAGTATTTTGACACAATAAATAGATGATTAATGCATTATTACATATAAAGTTTTCTATTAAGACTTGTTAAGCTCAGACAAAACATATCCTTTCATTAAACCTTTTTCTACTATCCCACATCACAGTAATATTTTCCATTTTTGTATTCTTATGAAGCTTCCTGTTAACATGTGATGCTATGGTAAATATATACTACTGTCGGCCAGGTGCGGTGGCTCACGCCTGTAATCCCAGCAATTTGGGAGTCCCAGGCAGGTGGCTCATGAGGTCAAGAGATCAAGACCATCCTGGCCAACATGGTGAAACCTCGTCTCTACCGAAAACACAAAAATTAGCCAGGCGTGGTGGCACACGCCTGTAGTACCAGCTGCTCAGAAGGCTGAGGCAGGAGAATTGTTTGAACCTGGGAGGCAGAGGTTGCAGTGAGCCGAGATGGTGCCACTGCACTCCAGCCTGGTGACAGTGTGAGACTCCGTCTCAAAAGACAAAAAAATTATATATATACACACACACACACAGACATACACACTAATGTCATGTAATTTTCTCCTTAGTTTCTCTTGGGTCAGTCATGACTTTCCAGCTTCATGACAAGGAATAGTACCTTTTACGTCTGTTTCTTCTATGACACCAAGCACATTGTAGAGCATAATGTAAATATACAAGTAATGATTCTTGATTGGCTTATTGTCTTAACTATTATCTTTTGGAAAGATAAGGTTCAACAATCTTTTTGATTCAAGCAATTAGATTGGAAGGGAACAAATATGTTTAGAGCATCTACAATGTCCCAATAGTTCCTTATGTCCTAGTATTTGATGGGTATTATCAAACTCATTGCATATTTTTTATCCTTTGATAACTTAGTGTTATTGATGACATTCTGTGGATTAAAATACTGGCCCAATGATGAATTACCTCCCAAGGTCTTGCAGCTAATAAAGGATGAAATTAATAATTAAAGACATCTTTTTAACTCCAAAGCTCATGCTTTCTTATTCAAGGTGCTGATATTCCTGCCATCATTATTTCTGTAAGATATGCTTTCCATGGCTTGAAAGTTATTTCCTCAAAATTTAGACAAGATGTACCCATGTTTTAGAATTTAGTAGTTTGAAATTTATATCTTGTATAATTAATCTGAAAAAGTTTCATAATTTTCTTTGCACTTGATCCTAACACTCCTAAGATATGGAACTGATCCTCATTATCCAAAATGACTGCTAGGTCTACAGCCATCACTCATGTTAACAAGCAGAATGATGGAGGAGGAGGGAAAGATATAACTTCATTGAAATCATGTAGCCACTTCTAGCTGTTGTTTAAAGCTGATTTTTTAGGTGTCCATAGGACCTTTAAAGAATGGGCAGAGGAATCAGATGGCAATTTGGGTTGGCAGAAATTCTTATAAAAATCACTGCAGCCTAGGAGAACTGGAGCTAGATTGTGTGACTAGATCTTGTTAACTACAGCAATCATCATCCTGTGGATTCAGAAGATATTAAAAGAAATGAAGAATAATTGACAATATTTTATGCTAAAATGCATATTTGAAGAGATTATTATGAAAGAATTGTGTGTAACAGGGTTCCCCTTCTCAGAAATATCTCTCCTTACTAAATGAGGGGACACCTTAACTTCGAGTTGATCTTTCATTTCGTTCATTCAACAATTTTAATAGCTTTGTTAAGATATAATTCACCTACCACAGTATTCATCCATTTAAATTGTATAGTACAATGGTTTTTAGTATACGGTAGTTCCCCCTTATCTGCAAGGGTTGTATTTCAAGACCCTTCAGTGGATGCCTGAAACTCTGGATAGTACTGAACCTTAACTATACTATGTTTTTTCCTATAGATACAAACCTAGGATAAAGTTTAATTTATAAATTAGGCACAGTAAGAGATTAACAACTACTTATAAAATAAAACAATTATAACAGCATGCTGTAATAAAAAATATGTAAATGTGGTCTCTCTATGCTGCTAAGTAACTATGGGTTGGGTAGCATAGACTGCGTGGGTGGGTGGTCCAGACAAAGGAATGATTCACATTCTATGCAGGGTGAAGTGTGATACTTCACACTACTCAGGATGGTGTTCAATTTAAAATTTATGAATTGTGTATTCTGGAGATTTTCATTTAATATTTTCATACTGTAGTAGGCAGTGGGAGTACTATATTTACAGAGTTTCACTATCACCACCACCGTCTAATTTTTGAGTATTTTCATTATCACAAAAGCCCCATATCCATTAGGAGTCTCTCTCCATTCCTCACTGCTCCCCTACTCTTGTCTGCTGCAGGCTTAGGCATCACTTATCATCTTTGGATCTCTATAGATTTGTTAATTATGGATATTTGACATTTATGGAGTCATACAATACAACTCTTTAGTGACTAGCTTCTTTCCCTTAGCATAAAAATTTCAAGGTTCATCCATATTGTAGCAGGGACCAATAATTCATTCAACAACTATTTTTGAGTGTGAGTTGTATACCAGGCTCTCTAACTAGGAATGTAACCACAAATGGGGGAACATGATGCCTGTCGTCATACAGCTTGAAACCTAGTGAAGGAAGATTTTAAACAAATAGTCACATAATTAGTTGACATAAAGCTATTATGAGAACCCATGCAAAGATATCAAAGTAACTTGAGATGTCAAAGACTGTAGGTGAAAATCATATACAAATCCAGGTCTCACCTATGAGAAAGATTTGGCCAAAGAAAGAGACAGCAACGTATAATTATTGAGCTCCTGCTGTATATACTAAGCAAAATACAAGGTCAGAAACTAGAGAGATAAAGGTCAAGGTTATTCTATTGAAGCAGTTTATAACACAGTGAGGCATGAAAATAAATCAATACAAGCTGGTAGTATTGTGGTCAATTCCATAAAAGTGATATACTTGGTGATTAGGAAGTTGGAGGAAAGGCACCTGGCATGGCTAGCAGACTGAGGTTTAGGGAAGTCTTCGTGTGAAACATGGTGCATCAGCTGAGCTCTAACAGACAAGAAGCTGCCCACTTGATGAATGATGAGAAGGCTGCTCCAAGCAAAAGAAACAAAATCATCAGAGCCTTGAGATGACAAGAGAGCAGGCTGCTTTTAGGAAGTGCATCCAGTAACAGAGCTTCTAGAAAGTGCTATGATTAATTCAGGGATCTGTAATGGGCTCTAATCTTCTATCTATTTTCTAACATCATATAGATTTGGATTATCTCCAGTCATGAGAGATGTAGCTTCAAATCTTGAATGTGTTCATTTTATGCAAAACATTTTAATAAAAGCTTCAGTATTCTAAGAATGTAACTACCTCATCACATGAGATTGTTCTGCACTGGTGCATGTTAAAATGAATCATTGTGTGTAGCACTTATTCCATATCCGGGAGATTACTCTGTAGATCCGCATTTAGTTAGGCTGATTGAATTTGGTTCGCATTATCCACATTATTGTGGAACTAATAATAGAAGTGTGTTTCATTCTTCACTGGCAAGGCATTCTAGTTATAACACTCTAGCCACAGCTAGAACTGGAGCTCAAGAGATAGTTTTAATAAAATATCCCATTTATAGTTTATAGTGAAAAAACACCCCTCTGGTATAAAGATTTAAGTTTACAGAAATTTAACTTGGTGACTGAAGGGATATTTTGTTGAGTTATACCACCTAGATCTTTGAGAAAAAGGTTAGAGGAGAGAGAATTCAGGGTTTGTGACTAGGAACTCTTGATCAGGCATTCAGCTTTCAGACAGCCTTAGAGCTGTCACAAAGAAGATCTAATCTATTGGCTGAATAAGAAAACTCATGAGCCTCAGATTCAAATCAGGAATTTGTCTAGGGTGTACTTTGGCCCTAACTCTACTTCTGTGCTCTATTTCTAGAACATAATATGGAGTGTGAATAATGGAACAGGTCTGGAAGCCAACTTTGTATGATCAGCCCACTGAACCCTCCTCACAGAAAACCCACTTAGCCTTTATGATTCAGAATATGTTGGAGGGAGAACAGGAACTGTTGCTATTGTTTTTGAGATCTCTGAAAAATTTGTCCTCCAACATCTCTTACACAATTAGAGCATCCTAATGTATAAAATAATTCACCTAATATTCATCTGAAAGTTTGGAGAAATCTATATGTCTCTGGACTGCACTGTGGGTGCCCATCTTTAAGCCATCTTGTCTCTACTCTCATTCCAACCATTAACTCCTCCAGGAGTTTTCTACCGTTTTTTTGGTGTTTATTTTTTTACCTGGTGCCTTAGGGAATAATGAAAAATGAATAACATTTAGCAGCAGGGATTGCTAAAATGTATCTTCATATATATAAATACAGAAAAGGGATGGTACAGGGTTTGTTTATTCAATAAATGGTTCTTGAGCAGCTACTATGGGCAGGCCCTGTTTTAAGTTCTGGCAATCAGTAGTGAACAAGAGAGAAAGTCGTTAACCTCATGGAACATGTGTCCTGGTGTTTAATTACAGTCTAGGAAGGGCACAGGATTGAGAAGAAATGCTCTGGCAAGATGAGGTTCCTTTATATTTCTGGTCCTTGCTCTCTAGTATTTGTGTTCAGAACATGCAGAGGTTAGAGTGGTTGTATTTAGGTGACAGGTGTAGAAGAAGACTTCTGTATAGGAAGTCATACAAGGAACTTGACCCAAGATATGGAAACAACTGAAGTATGCATCAATAGATGAACAGATTTTTTAAAATGTGGTAAAGATACATAATGGAATACTTCAGAAATAAAAAGATAAAATCCTGTCATTTGTGGAAACATGCATTAACCTGGAAGATATTCTATTAAGTGAAATAAGCCAGGAACAGAGAAACAAATACCACATGATCTCACTTTTATTGAGGATCTTAAAAAGTTGAACTTACAGAAGTAGAGCATAAAATGGTGGTTTCCAGAGGCTGGGGGAAGGGCGTTGAGTGAGGAAAGGGAGACATTGGTCAAAGGGTACAAAGTTTCAGCTAGGAATAAATTCTGGTGATATATTGCACAGCATGGTTACTACAGTTAATATATTGCATATTTCAAAGCAGCTGAAAGAGAGGATTTCAAATGTTCTCATCACAAGAAAAGAATAAATATTTAAGGTGATGCATACGCCAATTAGCCTGATTGGAATATTTTACAATGTTTACATCTTAAAACACTACATTGTACCCGACAAATAAGCACAACACAATTGTCAATTAAAATTATATATATTTTAAAAGAGGAACTTGAACTTAACCAGGAGACATTTCCATAGCAGACCCATGCTAATGAGTTGACTATTCCTTGTGTGAAATGTAATCTGACTTCCATCTAATATTACATGCTTATTTCAATTTTGCTATCCTTTAGCCTTTTCTAAAGTCTCATCTTAAACTACGTATTCTTTTCTAGGTTTCTAATGGACTTATTGCCCTTATTCTGTTAAAGTAGCTTGATAATTCCATGATCCTTGTCTCCAGGGATAGATAAAACAAAACTCAAAAAAAGTTTCTCTCTGAGGTATGTTTCAAAAGCTTAGATCCTAAGGAAAAATAAAATCACTTACAACAAAGCTGGGCAGAATGGCTCCTGTAGTCCCAGTTACTCTAGAGGCTGAGGCAGGAGGATCTCTTGAGCTCAGGAATTTTGAGACCAGCCTGGGCAACACGGTGAGACATAAAATAATAAGTAAAATAAAATCACTTACAACAAAGGTAGCAAGATTGAGAGAGTTCAGTGAAAGCAACTGGAGCAGAGTCATCAATTTCTCAAGACTAGCTATTCCCCCCAAATAAATCCTGGGGTGAAGAAAGAACTCCTAGATAGGTTTTTGGGATCTGAGAAGATGATTATTTGAATCTATTCTGAGGTAGAGCTCCCATGTAAGATGGTAAGATGCTGGAAAAGAAATGGCTGAATGATGCATCTAGGCAGAGGTAGTCTTACGTAATCTCAGTTTCTCAAGCCCTGGCATATTGTCAAAGCAACAAAATGGTTGCTCTGCAATTCAGATGGTGGAGGCATAATAGAGCTGTCAGACACAAAGGTGCCATGTGAACAGAAATGAGCTTCATATCTGTGGCAGCCTGTGTGGTCAGGTCTACAAAGCCCTGGAGTAATGATATCACAGGATCCTTGGGGTGTTACTTCACCAGCTGAAACCTCTGCGACCGGAAGCACCTTCTGAGTATTGTTAGTGCTTGCTGGGCTCATTCTGCCCACTCAGTCCAGCAGACTCCACTTGGCTCATGCTCCTGGCCCAGATCCCACACCTGCCAAGGATGAGCCAGACATGGAGTGGTGAGGGGTGAGTGAGCATGTGTGGGGTCCAGTAACTGTGCACAGCTATGTGTGTCACCTGCAGTAGAGTGGGCAGCTCCAGGCATTGGCACAGGTGCCATCTCTGCAAGGCTGTGGCTGGACTAGGCGTATGGCAAGCAGCTTCTACTGCAGGCACCAGGGAATGCAGTGGCACCTGGGAGCTTGCAGATGTCAGGAACTGCAGAGCCCCAAAGAGGGTGGGCCACTACCCTGCCCTGGTACAGCTAGAGCTCTTCTCTCCTTGTTGCCTGCAATGTGGTGAGCAGGGGGTATGTTTCAGCCCTGTGTGTGTTACAGCTCTTTTAGTCTCGCCATTCAGTAGGTCCTGAGTTCTTGTTTCATGTCCAGGAAGAATGAGGTATGCGGACAACTGGAGTAAGGCAGAGAGGAGCTTCACTGAGCAACAGAACAGCTCCCAGAAGACCCAGAGTGGGTAGCTGCTTTCTGCAGGCAGATCTTCCCATTGAGTATCCATCTCTCAATTCAGAGGAGACCCAGAGTGGGTAGCTTCTTTCCACAGAGGTCTCTCTGAGTCTGGCTGAGTCCAGGGGTTTTATGGGCTTCAGAAGAAAGAGTGTGCTGATTGGTCCATGGGTAGCCATGGGTGGGCTCAGGAAAAGAATCCTAAGTTCTCACTTGGGGCCTGTGAACTCCACCCAGAACTGACAGCCCAACCCCCATGCTTCAGGCTGTCCCTGGCTTCAAGGTGGAACTTCACTGGGGACCCACTTCTTTCTACTCAGGAGCCTGTCTGCCTTCTGCCACCATCAATCATATCGTCCATGGCAACCAGGTTGTTCCTGCTGAGGGTCACCTGCAGGACTGCGCTAAGCTGCCCTCAGACCTACCTCAGGCTCTCTCCTGTGCTTGTTGGCAGCCACAGTCCACAGGGGGCTGAAATGGCAGAGGGTTGCTGTGTCAGCACCACCCCAAACATGTGCACACCCAGCTGGGTTGTGACAGCACCTGGGCTTGGCCTCAACTTTGCTCCAGAGTTGGAGCAGTTGCCAGGAGTGAGGAGAGGCCAGGCCCAGGAGCAGGAGCAGACATTTCCGAGCCTGTGTGAGAAGTGGGGCTTCCTGGGTCCCCAAGAGCACAGGGATGCCTGGGTCCACAGCTGCAGCTGTGCCCAGGAGGGTAGGGATCCTACCCTTTCATCTCAGAAGGGGGCTGGGCTCCTGCCTATTGCCAGCTCCTGACAGATCCATGGAGTGTTCATCCCCAGCTGCAACTCCCCTGCTGCAGCTGGCATCTTTACAGCAGCTGCTCCAGATTGGCCACCACTGCCATCAATGAGGGGTGCCTTAAGGGGTTCATGTTTGGTCAATTTATACTGACTGTCTTGTGTTGCTTCTCCCTGACAGACCCACTCTAATATACCCATAGAAGTTCTGATATCTGGTATTTACATGAACTTCCCATGGCAGAAACACATCTACGGCTGAACAAAGGTCCTAAATAGAAACAAATGGAAAGAAGGAAGGAAGGAGAGAGGAAAGGAAGGGAGGGAAGATATTTTGTAGACTGAGATTCCTACTTGCTTTACTCGATTTAGTATTTCAGCCTTGTCTCAGTGAAGCTGGAGACCATTATGAAAAGGGTCTTGTGAATCAGCTTAAGAGTGTTTTAAAGCAGCCTAGCTCCTCCTCCTCTCCAGAGCAATAGTAGAGTGAGTCACTATTCAGAGAGAGGATGATTCATGAGGAATGTATGGTGATTCTGGTGTAGATCATGTTTCTCATGTGGAGGACTTCCCTTTGTTTCCAATGTGGTAGATCTGGCTTTTCATTAGAAAGATGGTGGGTTAGTCCATTTCGCATTGCTATAAAGGAATATCTGAAGTTGGGTAATTTGTAAGAAGAAGTTTATTTGGGTTATGGTCCTGCAGACTGTATAAGAAGCATGGGGCTGCCATCTGCTTCTGATGAGGCCTCAGAAAGCTTCCAATCATGGGGGAAGGCAAAAGAGAACAGGTGTATCACTTTGGCAAGAGAAGGGTACCAGAGAGAGAGGAGAGGTGCCATGTCTTTAAATAATCAGCTCTCAAATGAACTCACTCATTACTGTGAGGACTGCACTAAGCCATTCATGAGGGATCTGCCCCCATAATCCAAACACCTCCCACCAGGCCCCAACTCCAATATTGGGGATCACATTTCAACATGAGATTTGGAGAGGACAAATATCCAAACTATATCAGGTAGTGATTTTTTTTTCTACGCAGTATCTCTGATAACTTTATAGTATTTGGATGTCATTGCATTCTACTGTGCCTTGTTTCCTCCAGAGTCTTCCACTAGTCCCTTATTCCTTTCAAAAGAGAGTAATAGCACATATATGCATAAAAGTCACAAACTAAATTTAAACTACTTTCCACTTACATTCGATTTTCATGTATTTCACTACTTACTATAAACATATCCTTGGCATACTGTAAAATACAGAATCAGGGTCCTGGGAGGTCAGGCTCCAAATTGTGACCTTTAAATTGTTACTTCTTACTTTTTCTTTATCTTCCCAGTCAGTGTCTTAAATTAGAGTTCTTTTATTGGTAAGAATAAAGAAGACATTTCTTTACCATAGCCAAGGATATGGGGGTGGGAGGGCGGGTGTTGAGAAGCAGCAGAGTAGAAAAATCTGTACTTTTAGTGTATATTGACACTGTTGAAATTACTTCTTAGATTCCTGGCAAATACTGGGAATTCCTGTCTCAAAATAATGTGGTGAAAAAACTTTTATCCATCTTTATTTTAGCTTAATTTTATCTCTAAGCACCTCTCTGAGTTTTTTTATTGTTCTCTGTTTTTGAGTTATTAAGATCTGATAATGGTTAGTAAAGAAGAAATCTGAAAAAGCACTAATGTTTCTCATTTAAAAGACACAAAAAAGAACATGGGAAGTGGTTATTAAATTCTTTGTTAGATTGTTAAATGAAGTAGAAGGTTAAATAGAAAATCTGTTGGGTTTAAACTATTGGGAAGATGTGCATTTATAGCGTCATTGAATAATTTTATCTTCACTTTTGAATTCTTTATTTTAAAATATCTTTCTCAATAAGATATTTGGGCTGATAACAGTGAGGCTAGAGGGAGAGGAAATAACTTATTCGTAATGTGGAAGAGAGAGCTGATATTAGTTATCTGGGTTCATTGGTGATATGAATCCATACGGATTCATGGAGTTCTAAATAAGAAGCAGAAGGAAAATCCAGTGGGGGAATTATTCTGAAGTTCGTATTTCACTCCAGCCTCTAGAAAGTAGGGCTATAAAGTAGTTAGGGCAGGCTTTATGAGGAAAAGGTGGGCATGAGGTCTGCTTTACTAATTTGTATTGTATTAAAGGAATGACTGTGCTCTGGCAATGAGTTCTATGTTATCTCTCAGTTTGGTATATTGATGTCACCCTACTTCATGCTCTGTGCTTCAGAGTGCTTCTCTGGAGGTTTCTGATACTATTGCAAAGAGGTGTCTCTGCTTCTGAATAGTTATTTGTCTTATTCTTTATGTCATAAGCCCCATACAAAGTATCACTTATTACAAAGGACTGGAGCAAGCCCTGCAAATGCCTGAATAGAATTTTCCTAACGGGCGAGAGGTTGAATCAACATTTCCCCTCTCAACTCAGAAAACAAGTGTGTAATGGATAGACAAATTAGCACCTTCCAGAAATGTGGTAATAAAGAATGTAATAGAAGGAAAACAAGCTCAACTCTCAAGAAAGGTAATAAAAATAAAGAGAAAGCTAAATTTTCCTTATTTACCATGATAGAGCTGACCTTCTCTAATGTCAACATTAAAAAGGTTTAAAATGTCACTATTTTACTTGGACTTCTGATGTCAAATTTTAATTCTAACATACATTTGCAATGCAAGTTTGAAACGAGCAATGTATATGCGATTTCATTTTAATTAAGCCATCTTAGAATGATGGCACTAAAAAAGCACCTGCTTTAAGACACAGGGTTGTGCCTATTTCCTTCCGTTCCTATTCCTGCTCAAGACTGTCATTCTATGCTGCCTTTTGAGTTTCTAGCTATTTAAAGTAAAAGTTTTTATCAGGCTTGATGTCACTGTTGAACATTCATAGCCATATTTTGGCAAGGAAACCAGAGCCTGGCAGTCTTTTTCTATAATTTTATATAATGCAAGAGGGCTTAATGCCCCTATTATAGAACTGATTCTATTATACTCTCCTTTCCAGAACTAATGGAGCACTTGACTTATTCATGTTAAAGAAAATGATTGGATATGAAAAGCTTCCAAACCCTGTTTCTTGCCAGGATGAAAACTGCTCTGTTCTTTATACTGACCAGAAAAGTCACCCCTTAATTAAGTTTATTGTGATTTTTCACCTGCCAGGAAGTCCTGTACAATGCACATAAAAGCCCATTTGTTGGAAACTATTTTAGATCTCTCTTTAAAGCCTTTATTTTAAAATATACAATAATGATAGCTAACATTTACTGAGTCCTTACAACATTACAAATACTCTTCCAGTTCTTTATATGACTTGATTAAAATCTCACAAAACCCTAAGAACCTAGGTACTGTTATTGTCACTATTTTATAGATGAAGAAAGTAAGGTTTGAAGAATTTGAAGAGATAATAGAGATTTAAATATATACCATCTGAGTTATTAACGACTCTGCTAAGCTCTTTTTTTCACTTGGCTAAAAACCTAAAAAAGTGAATTAAGCTTGTAGATTTGGAAGCAATACATTTATTAAAAATTTACTGAGTGGCTAATGTTTGCAGCATAATTATAGTAGCAAAGTAGGCTAGATACTAATGCAGGTAAAATATAGTTGCTTAGTTAAGTAAACTTTTCATCCAGCAAATTAGATAAGAAGGAACTAAGCTAATTAAAATGTAAGGTAGTGGGTATTGTGCTATACTACAAGTACAAATTGAATAGCAGGCTCAGAAGTATAAATTTATAATTATTCTTACAGCATCAGATAAAGTTTTATGGAAAAGGTGACAATTGAGCATGCCCTTGAAGATTTGTGGAAGGCTTGGACAAGTACAGTCATGGAGATGCAGTTTCAGGGTAGAGGAAAATGTATACGTCACAGAAAAGAAAGGCCAGGCTTGTTTCTAAATTGCTTATTTTAGTAAGGGAGGGAGTCAGTTTGAAATTTTTATAGCGTGAAGGTAGCATAGTATGAGATAATATTAGATTTGGGTGAATCCACAGAGATGGTTTCCTCTACAGAATTTTCAGTGATGTAGAAATCAAATCCCAAATAAATATTTTGCATCTATTTTATTTTTATGAGTGCTTATTGCAGAAAGAAAGAAGGTTGCAAGAGAAACATTAACTTGAAAAAGAAAAATGACATTTATCTTACGGATGCAATAATTATTTATAGATGAAATTTCATCTTATATAATAATTGAATGTTCAATTTGGGAATTTACATTCCCGTGAAGAGCCAATGAAGTTTTTTCTTTAAGTATGCTTGGCAGTCTATGCTGGTCTCTGGACTCAGACCAGAATTTAAATTCTACTTCTCACCTCTAGCACTCACTCACTGTATGATTTGGGGCAAGTTCATTAATCTGTCTGCTAATGGTAAAACTATTTCCCTCAAAGATTTACTTGAGTATAGCTTAGATATTGTGTGTGAATTATTTAGCTAAAATGTGGCATGGAGTAAGGATATCATTCACATTCAAGTTTTATATCCATGGCTTGATAAAATTGGGTTTTAGAATAATAACTGATGACAATGTAGGTCATATTTTTCAAGATGTAGAAATTGGAAACAGGTTGGGAGACATTATAAAATACCAAGAAAGAGGTGAAAAGTTACTAAACTAGATAATTAAGAGAAGAAATATGAGTCAAAACCCATAGAATGTGGCCACTGATTAGATATGGAGAGTTCATAAAGGAAGTGTAGACAATAACTCTGATCCTCAGAGCATGAATGACTAAGAGAATAGTGAAGACATTGCTTGATATAGGGTGCAAGAGTCAAGACACAGGTTGGGAATGTGCTTGAGGAGTTTCAGATTGTACAATTTGTGGGAGGTCTTTTGAAGGTAGCTGGAAAGATTTAAAGATTAAGAGGGAATCTGGAATTAGAAAACAAGCCCAAGAGTAATCTGTGGAGTCAAAAATCATATCTGTGAAAGGACATTTTAGGAAGGTCTGCAAAATAGAAAAGGGTGAGGAAAGAGAAGATAGCAAAGAAGAATGAAAATTGCAAAAAAGTTCATCAACTGAGTGTATAGCAAGGAAGTGATGACATGATTTCCACAAAAAGGCACTGTTGAGTGTTCTGCTGCTGCAGAAGGGGAAAAACACTAGGAAGTGCCTACTGGATTTATGTTGCTGACTTTTAGGATGGCAATTACTTTTTAAAAATATTGAGATTGAAGATAGTTTATCTTAAATTGTGGAATGACCAGAAGAAGATTAGAAGCAGGATATAACCAACATTTTAGTTTCCATAGTTAGTACAAAAGATGGTGTAATGAGGGCAAGTAGCATTCAAGTCAGGTTTATTTTTATAGAGAATGTCTGAGTATTTATGAAGAATGGTCCACAAGTGAAAAATGAATTGAAGATACATAAAGATCCCCAGGGGAAGCTTTTTTGAACATGACATAGGGTAACGTCAGGTGTAAAGTCTGAAGGATTTGCTCTGAAAAATAACAAGAATAGGGCGAGGCCAAGATGGCCGACTAGAAGTGGGCAATCCCAGGCTCCCATCAAAAAGAACCATAACAGCATGCAAATCCTGCAGCAGTAACTGAGGTATCCAGGTTCTGTCATCAGAATTGACTAGGCTGCTGGTGTGACCCATAGAGAAGAAGGAAGGGCAGTGTGGTAAGGTGGCCCACCTGAGAGCCACGTGGGGCAGGAGCCAAGAGAGGTGGTGAGTGAGCATACTACCCAGGAAGTATTACCCAGAAGGGCATTACATAATGGTAAATAGATCAGTTCAACAAGAAGAGCTAACTATCCTAAATATACATGCACCCAACACAGGAGCACCCAGATTCATAAAGCAAGTTCTTAGACACCTACAAAGAGACTTAGATTCCCGCACATTAATAGTGGGAGATTATAATATCCTACTGTCAATATTAGACAGATCAATGGGAGAGAAAATTAACAAAGATATTCGGGACTGAAACTCAGCTATGGATCAAGTGGACCTAATAGACATCTACAGAACTCTCCACCCCAAATCAACAGAATATACATTCTTCTCAGTGCCACATGACACTTATTCTAAAATCAACCATATAATTGGAAGTAAAAGACCCCTCAGCAAATGCAAAAGAACTGAAATTATAACAAACAGCCACTCAAACCACAGTGCAATCAAATTAGAACTCAAGATTAAGAAACTCACTCAAAACCACACAACTGCATGGAAATTGAACTACCTGCTCCTGAGAGACTCCTGGGTAAATAATGAAATTAAGGTAGGAATCAAGAAGTTCTTTGAAACAATTGAGAACAAAGAGACAATGTGCCAGAATCTCTGAGACACAGCTAAAACAGTGTTAAGAGGGAAATTTATAGCACTAAATGCCCACATCAGAAAGCTAGAAAAATCTTAAATCGACACCCTGACATACAATTAAAAGAGCTAGAGAAGCAAGAGCAAACAAAACCCAAAGCTAGCAGAAGACAAGAACAACTAAGATCAGTAGAACTGAAGGAGGTAGAGACACAAAAAACCCCTCAAAAAAGTCAATGAATTCAGGAGACTATTTTTTGAAAAAAATTTATAAAATAGACCACTAGCTAGATTAATAAAGGAGAGAGAATCAAATAGACACAGTAAAAAATGATAAAGGGGATATCACCACTGACCCCACAGAAATATAGACTATCAGTGAATACTATAAACAACTCTATGAAAATAAAGTAGAAAATCTAGAAGAAATGGATAAATTCTTGGACACACACATGCTACCAAGACTAAACCACGAAGAAGTCAAATTCCTGAATAGACCAATAACAAATTCTGAAACTGAGGCGGTAATTAATAGCCTACCAACCAAAAAAAGCCCAGGACAAGATGGATTCACAGCTGAATACTACCAGAGATACAAAGAAAAGCTGGTACCATTCCTTCTGAAGCTATTCCAAACAACTGAAAAGGAGGGACCCCTCTCTAACTCATTTTATGAGGCTAGTATCATCCTGATACCAAAACCTGGCAGAGACATAGCAAAAGAATAAAACTTCAGGCTAATATCTCTGATGAACATTGATGTAAAAATCCTCAGTATGATGCTGGCAAACTGAATCCAGCAGCACATCAAAAAGTTTATCCACAACGAAGAAGTCAGTTTCATCCCTGAGATGCCAGGCTGGTTCAACATATGAAAATCAATGTAATTCATCACATAAACAGAACCAATGAGAAAAACCACATGATCTAAAATTCATATGGAACCAAAAAGAGCCCCCATAGCCAAAGCAAGACTAATCAAAATGAACAAATCTGGAGGCATCACACTACCTGATTTCAAACTATACTGTAGGGCCATAGTCACCAAAACAGTGTGGTATTGGTAAAAAAATAGGCACATAGACCAATGGAACAGAATAGAGAACCCAGAAATAAATAGAAATACTTACAGCCAACTGATCTTCAACAAAGCAAACAAAAACATAAAGTGGGGAAAGGACACTCTTCAACAAATGGTGCTGGAATAATTGGCTCGCTACATGTAGGAGAATGAAACTGAATCCTCATCTCTCACCTTAAAGAAAAATCAACTCAGTCTTTAATCCATCTTGAATTAATTTTTGTATAAGGTGCAAGGAAGGGATCCAGTTTCAGCTTTCTACATATGGCTAGCCAGTTTTCCCAGCACCATTTATTAAATAGGGAATCCTTTCCACATTTCTTGTTTTTGTCAGGTTTGTCAAAGATCAGATAGTTGTAGATATGCGGCATCATTTCTGAGGGCTCTGTTCTGTTCCATTGATCTATGTCTCTGTTGTGGTACCAGTACCATGCTGTTTTGGTTACTGTAGCCTTGTAGTATAGTTTGAAGTCAGGTAGCGTGATGCCTCCAGCTTTGTTCTTTTGGCTTAGGATTGACTTGGCCCTGGATTAAAGACTTAAATGTTAGACCTAAAACCATTAAAATCCTACAAGAAAACCTAGGAAATACCATTCAGGACATAGGCGTGGGCAAGAACTTCATGTCTAAAACACCAAAAGCAATGGCAACAAAAGCCAAAATTGACAAATGGAATCTAATCAAACTAAAGAGCTTCTGCACAGCAAAAGAAACTACCATCAGAGTGAACAGGCAACCTACAGAATGGGAGAAAAGTTTTGCAACCTACTCATCTGACAAAGGGCTAATATCCAGAATCTACAATGAACTCAAACAAATCTACAAGAAAAAAACAACCCCATCAAAAAGTGGGCAAAGGACATGAACAGACATTTCTCAAAAGAAGACATTTATGCAGCCAAAAAACACATGAAAAAATGCTCATCATCACTGGCCATCAGAGAAATGCAAATCAAAACCACAGTGAGATACCATCTCACACCAGTTAGAATGGCCATCATTAAAAAGTCAGGAAACAACAGGTGCTGGAGAGGATGTGGAGAAATAGGAACACGTTTACACTGTTGGTGGGACTGTAAACTAGTTCAACCATTGTGGAAGTCAGTGTGGCGATTCCTCAGGGATCTAGAACTAGAAATACCATTTGACTCAGCCATCCCATTACTGGGTATATACCCAAAGGACTATAAATCATGCTGCTATAAAGACACATGTACATGTATGTTTATAGCGGCACTATTCACAATAGCAAAGAGTTGGAACCAACCCAAATGTCCAACAACAGTAGACTGGATTAAGAAAATGTGGCACATATACACCATGGAATACTATGCAGCCATAAAAAATGATGAGTTCATGTCCTTTGTAGGGACATGGATGAAACTGGAAAACATCATTCTCAGTAAACTATCGCAAGGACAAAAACCAAACACCGCATGTTCTCACTCATAGGTGAGAATTGAACAATGAGAACTCATGGACACAGGAAGGGGAACATCACACTCCAGGGACTGTTGTGGGGTGGGGGGTGGGGGGAGGGACAACATTAGGAAATATACCTAATGCTAAATGATGAGTTAATGGGTGCAGCAAAACAACATGGCACATGGATACACATGTAACAAACCTGCACATTGTGCACATGTACCCTAAAACCTAAAGTATAATAATAAAAAAAAAAAGATGAAAAAAAAAAAAGAAAAATCAACTCCGGATGGTTTAAGGACTTAAACCTAGGATCTGAAACTATAAAAATTCTAGAAGATAACATTGGAGAAACCCTTCTAGACATTGGCTTAGGTAAGGATTTCATGGCCAAGAACCCAAAAGCAAATGCAATAAAAACAAAGATAAATAGCTGGGACCTAATTAAACTAAAGAGCTTTTGCATGGCAAAACGAACAGTCAGCAGACTGAACAGACAACTCACAGAGTGGGAGAATATCTTCAAAATCTGTACATCTGACAAAGTACTAATATCCTGGATCTACAACGAACTCAAATCCGCAAGAAAAACAAACAATTCGTTAAAAAAAAAAAAAGGGGGAGCTAAGGACATGAATAGACAATTCTCAAAAGAAGATACGCAAATGGCCAACAAACATATGAAAAAATGCTCAACATTACTAATGTTCAGGGAACTGCAAATCAAAACCACAATGTGACACCACCTTACTCCTTCCAGAATAGCCACAATCAAAAATTTAAAAAATAAAAAAAAACAGTAGATGTTGGTGTGGCTGCAGTGATCAGGGAACACTTCTACACTGCTGGTGCAAATGTAAACTAGTATAGCCACTATGGAAAACAGTGCGGAGATTCTTTAAAGAACTAAAAGTAGAACTACCATTTGATCCAGAAATCCCACCACTGGGTATCTACCCAGAGGAAAAGAAGTCATTATTTGAAAAAGACACTTGCACACACATGTTTATAGCAGCACAATTTACAATAGCAAAATTGTGGAACCAACCCAAATGCCTATCAATCAATGAGTGGATAAAGAAACTGTGGTGTGTGTGTGTGTGTATGTATATATACATGTATATATATATGTGTATGTATATATACATGTATATATATGTGTATGTATATATACATGTATATATGTGTATGTATATGTACATATGTATATATGTATATATATGT
>NW_026652276.1:217563479-217809771 GCF_009828535.3 Hylobates moloch
TATATATGTGTATGTATATGTACACATACATATAGATATATGCAGGTCTAATATTCAGAATCTACAAGGAACTTAAATCTACAAGAAAAAATTCCATCAAAAAGTGGGCAAAGGATATGAACAGACACTTCTCAAAAGAAGACACATGGCCAACAAACATATGAAAAAAGGCTCAACATCACTGATCATTACAGAAATGTAAATCAAAACCACAATGAGATACCATCTCATGCCAATCAGAATGGTGATTATTAAAAAGTCAAGAAACATCCCAGCACTTTGGGAGGCCAGGGCAGGTTAGGTCAGGAGTTCAAGACCAGCCTGGCCAACATGGTGAAACCCTGTCTCTACTAAAAATACAAAAATTAGCCAGGCATGGTGGCTGGTGCCTGTAATCCCAGCCACTCGGGAGGCTGAGGCAGGAGAATTGTTTGAACTCAGGAGACAGAGGTTACAGTGAGCCAAAATCAAGACATTGCACTCCAGCCTGGGTGACAAGAGCAAGACTCCATCTAAAAAAAAAAAAAAAAAGAAACAATAGATACTGGCAAGGCTGTGGAGAAATAGGAATGCTTTTACACTGTTGGTGGGAATGTAAATTCATTCAATCATTGTGGAAGACAGTGTGGCAATTCCTCAAGGATCTATAAGAAGAAGTACCATTTGACCCAGCAATGGAATTGCTGGGTATATACTCAAAGGATTATAAATCATTCTACTATAAAGACACATGCACATGTATGTTTATTGCAGCACTATTTGCAATAGCAAAGACATGGAACCAACAAAAATGCCCATCAGTGACAGAATGGATAAAGAAAATGTGATCATAAAAAGAAATGGTATCATGTCCTTTGCAGGGACATGGGTGAAGCTGGAAGCCATCATCCTCAGCAAACTAACACAGGAACAGAAAACCAAACACCACATGTTCTCACTCATAAGTGGGAGTTGAATAATGGGAAAATATGGACATGGGGAGGGGGAACAACACACACTGGGGCCAGTTGGGGGCTTGGGGGGCAAGGGGAAGGGAGAGCATTAGGACAAATAGCTGATGCATGTGGGGCTTTAAACCTAGATAATAGGATGATAGGTGCAGCAAACCACCATGGCACAGGTATACCTATGTAACAAACCTACAGGTTTTGCACTTGTATCCCGGAACTTAAAAAAAAAAGTAACAAGAATACTTGGTCCTCTGACATAATAGAGAATGGCAACGTAATGGGCAGATACACAAATGAATTAAACTTGTTGGCAGGTAATCTGAGCTAGTTAATATGGGATGAATTAATTTTTCATCAAAAAAGAGATCAACCACTGGTGTGAAGAAGATGTTCCATTCATGAGACAGCAACTCTATGTAAGAAAACAAACTAAGAAATACTAATCAGTTATATTACAGTTGCATTTAATATAGAAGATACCATGAATTTTCAGAGTTGCCAATAGTTGCAGTGTGTGTGTACACACATATATATACATACACACTATATATAATGTATATTAAGTTTATACTATATATATATTCTATAGATATAATTTTTTCTTTATTGCCTTGGATTAAAAGCTGAAGAATATAAAATGTTTGTTTTCACTGAAATGTAATTGATGAAGAAAATATGGTGGGATATAAAGAAAGAGAAGTTCCTGACCTCTAGGGAGAAGACTTGATGTGGCCAACATGAACTCTTGATATAGATATGAAGAGTGTTAAGAACTAGGAACAATCATGAAGCTAAAAGGAAATTTTAAAACAAGATACATGGAGTGGCAGAGGTGGAAGCATTGTCCATTAACAGAGATCATTCTCAGCACTTGAAATTTAGAGAAAGAAGCATTTTGAACTATGGTGAGATAATTTGTAATAATGTTGATGTATGAATATTTTTCATGAAGAACAGGACATAGGGGCAGTAAAGGTTTTTAAAGCTTTATTAAGATATAAATCATGTAACATACATGCCATTATTTAAAGTGTGCAATTAAATTGTTATTAGGATAGTCATAGGGCTGCATAACAATCATCACATGAATTTTAAACATTATTGTTCCTGCCCAAAAGAAATCCCTTAGTAGTCATTAGCAGTCACTGCTCTTCCTCTCGCCTTATCACCCCTTCCCATCTTTTCCCTACCAAGCCCTAAACAATTGCTAATCTAATTTCTGTCACTATATATTTGCTTATTCTGGAATTTCATAGAAATCAAGTCATGGAGTATATATTCTTTTGTGACTGTTATCTTTTACTTACTGTAATGTTTTAAAGGTTCATCATGTTATAGCATGTATCATACTTCATTCCTTTATGTTGCCAAACATATTTTGTTGTGTGGATTGATCACATTCTTTATTTATCCATTAGATTATGGACATTTGGATTATTTCCACTTCATTTGCTATTATAAATAATGCTTCTATGACCATTCATTTACATTTTTGTGTGAATGCATTTTTCCATTCTCTTGAATGGATATAAGCCTAGAAGTAGAATTTTTGGGCCACAGGTATCTGTATGTTTAACACTTTGAGCATCTGCTAACATGACTTATAAAGCAGATGCAACATTTTACTTTGCCCACAGCAGTGTATGAGGCTTCCAATTTCTTCACATCCTTGTCAACACTTGTTATTGTCTGTCATTTTGATTATAGCCATCTTAGTGGATGGGTGTGAAGTGCTATCTCATTGTGGTTTTGATTGACTTAGTAGATAAACATCTTTGAATGTGTTCATTGGTCATTTATATATCTTCTTTGGAGCAACATTGATTCAAATATTAATACTTTTCCAGTTTTTAAAATTAGTTATTTACCTTTTTATTATTGAATTATGGAAGTCCTTATTTACTTTGGATATATAAGTCCCCTATCAAAAATACATCTGCATATATTTTCTCCCATTGTGTGGCCTGTTTTTTTACTTTCTGGATAGTATCATTTGCATAACAAAAGTTTTATTGTTAACAATGTTCCACCTATTTTTTATTTTGTCATTTGTGTTTTATTGTCATACTTAAGAAATTATTGTGCAACCCTAATTTAATTAATTATATTTAATTAACCCTAATTAAATTAAAATAAAGGATTTAATTTGATTGCTCTTTACATACTTAGCTCATATATAGGTGTATTATTTATTTTTAATTTATTTTTGAATATGGTCAAATTTTTTGAGTATAGACAATCACAGAATGGGAGAAAATATTTGAAAAATTATGTAATCTGACAACGTGATTGTATCCTGAATATATAGAGACTCTTACAACTCAATGATTAAAAAAAAAAATTAAAAATGGACAAAGTATACAAGCCAATATTTCAAGAAATACATAAAAAGATGCTTAAATCAATACCAATTTGGGAAATGTAAACTATAAGATATCAATTCATAGCCAATATGATGGCTGTATCAACAAGATGGACAACAATGTTTTGATAAGTAATTAGATCCTTCATATGCTCCAAGTAGGAATGTAAAATGCTGTAGCTTCTTTGAGAATAGTCGGGCAGTTCTTCAGAAAGATAAACCTCTATTTACCAATGACTCAGCCCTTCTACTTCTAGGCATATATCCTAGAGAAATGAAAACATGTTGTAGTGAAGGTTTATTAGTCTATTTTCCTGGGGAAATGTAAAGGAAGAAGACTAGTTGGAAAAGCCACAACTACTGTAGCTGGTTTCCAAAAGTAACTGATGTTCACCATTTCCCTCCTATACTACTCACTCTGGATTGCCACCATCCTGAGAAAATACCGCTGCTGGTCTTGGTGACTTCCCTGGTGGTGACACCTTGAGAGGTCTGAATCTTTGGTTACCACACCCTTCTTGGTCAGTGGTTACTGCATTTGTCAATTGCCTTCACAATTAGACAGTGGAGCACTGAAAATATCCCTGTGTGTTACCTGGGTGCCAGACATGTTCTGTGCTTTCCCTGTTGTGTAATAACAGTTCTAAATACTCCTGATGATCAAATGAATTACTCTGCTAGTGTGAAAATTCCTTTCCTTACATGCTGATCTCGTGACACAAGGAGCTTTTGGTCACAACGCAGCCATAGCTTAAAATTTAATGTGACTCTAGCTATGCCATCTGGTAAAAAATGTTCCCTTCTAGGAATCAAGACTAATAGACCCGCAAAGCTTAGAGTTATGGAAAAGGGAAATACAAGTTTTCTGAGTAGATTACTGGGAAGTTAGTATAGCCATATCTACTTCTGCTCTTTGTTCCTGAACCTACGCATGCTGCTTATTGGGGACACAGCACTGTATAACAATCATTGACTAAAGGTGTCTACTGTCTTGGAAGTTAGATTTCTATTCTCAAAGGGTAAGTTCTCCAAACTTGTGCCTCAGCTACAACTTCATTGTGCAGTTTCATTGTTGTATAACAGTGTTTCTTAACCTCAGCACTATTGACATTTTGGTCTATATGTGTATATTGAGTATATATAAAATAATATATATATATATATATATATTATATATATATATAGACAGATTGCATTGTAGAATGTTTATTGACATTTCTGGCCTTCACCCATTAGGTGCCAGTAGTATAACCAAAAATATCTCCAAGCATTGCCAAATGTCCCCCAGAGGGGAAAACTGCCTGTGATTGAAAAGCACTGATGTAGAGTTTATAATTACATCTAGCACTTTTACAAGCAGAAATTACTTACACGCACACACACAGCTTCTCCTGACCTTACCAGCCTGTGGGTACAAATTGTATAATGTTAAGTTTAATAACCCACATTTCAGTAAATCTTTAACCATCTACTCATATAAGACCCAGACCTCTGTTATAGACCTTATTAGTGCTTCATACTTTATAGTTGAAGAAGGGGACAACTGTGATTGGTTGGGGTCATATGATGAGTCCTAACCAGAGATGTCTGTCACTGCCAGGCTGAAGACTTTGTCAATGTGTAGTTTCCAGGTTCTCTTTTCCAGCTTCATTAACTGATGCTGCAACTAGAGGAAGCTGGAGACTGCATTAGCCCAGACAACTGACTTGCCTGGAGAACCTGTCTAGACCCACTACACATTTTCTGTGAGTGAGAAACACCCATTTGCTGGGTTAAACCACTGAACATTTATAGTTGTTATGATAGTTCTGTGTAACTTAACCTATCCTTATTAATGGAACCTTATTACTAAATCCCCACCATACATGCAGCTACTTTTTGATGTTCTATGTTATATTCACATGCTTTCAGAAACAAATCCAGTCTTTCACAATAAGGTGTCTACTGGTACTGCTGTTACTTCTGGAAGATATCACCTTATCGCCTGAGTAGTACACAGCAGACCCTGTCAAGCCAGGTTTCCATTTTTTAACCTGATACTGCTCTTATGCATCTGGTCCTGCTTCTGCTTCTGCACTGCCAACAGGCCCTTGAGATACCAAAAGTATTCAGTGATAAAAATGGAGGAAATCTCTCTTTCTCTTCCCTTTCCACTTTTCGTTAACCAAAACAATGAGCTCATAATCCTTTGTACCCACTTTGTCTTTTCATCTCAGTTAGGAAAATTACTCTATCTTCCCTTCCATTATTTACCTGCAGCTCTTTCTGTCCCACAAGGACAAAATCATGAGGCAATAAGGCAACAACTTAGTGGTAATTATCCAGCCACATTCCACAATGTTTCTATCTTGCAACAACTAGGATTTTATAGCCGGGTAAAGTTTGTCTGGCTCCATTTTCATTCAGATGAATTCCTGGCTGTCCGCCTTCAGTAATTCAGCAGATATATTCAGACATTTCTGAACTTCAACAGTAAATATTATTTAGGCTTAAGATGATAGCTTTGAGCAGGTTTGATATGAAATTTTAGAGAAAAGCATAGGCATCATCTTAAGGCCAGAAATGCTAAAAGAACATAATTAAGGAGTGTAGGCAGATTCTATAAGATAAAAATCTTTGTACAGTCATAGTGATGAAAAAATGGGGTGATCTAACAAGTTAGTGGATTTATATAAGGTATTTTCCAATTATATCAGATTTATAAAATATATGAATGAAAGTTGGAAAAATTGATAAAGAAAATCTCAAAAACCCACACATTTGTACACATATAGTTTTAGTCGTGTGTCAGTGTCAGGAAGAAAAAATTTCAAAGTAAATGGTTTTTAAATATATCATATGGTGATTTTAAATTTATGTTTGGAAAAAGGGGAGGAACTATTATAATACAGGACAAACCCATTCCATGTGAGAAATGGTTACCTGGTCGGTGATAAGATCTTCTAAGAGGTGACAAGTATAAGACTAGGAGCAGCTGCCCTCTCTTTTCCAGGTCAGGGAAGGTTCAATTCGATAGAGACTTACTTGCAGGGAAAGCATAAGTGAGAATGCATTAAGCCAGTTGTGATGAATACAGAAAGGAATATTGGCAGAAGAAATAAATGGTTGCCACAGAGGCAGTCTCCACCATTTTTCACTGGAAGAATCTGAAAAGAAAAGACAAAGGAAGGGATTTTACTAAGGATAAACGGTTTTCTTGAGACATCAGGAGGAGGTTCATCAGGGAACAGAAGGAGAGTGATGCAGACACTGCATGCTAAGCCCTACTCTTTATTTTCTGTTTTGCCCCAAGTCAGAAGACAATGATTTTGCTCAAGGTTGGCCCTTCTTATGTCTCTGCATGCATATTGGTACGTGTGTGGGTGTTCATTGTATTTGTTTAACCATTGTCTTCCATAATTTATTGTCAATTCCATGAGAGAAGGTACTATGTGATTTTTTTCCACCTCCAAACTTAGATACAAGTCCTTGATATCTCAGAGGTGCTCAGAGAATATCTCAGCAAATGCATGAGTATTAGCCAGATGCCAGCTTAGAAACTCCAACTAGGAAATGCACATAACAGCTGCTTGAGAGGGCATAACTTCCAATGGAGAGAATGCACTTTTTGTCTGTTCCAGTCTTCTCTAGCAGAAAAAAAAGAAAGATTAGAAAAATGTTGATTAATTCTAAATCATAGGAATCTGGATTAAAATGGCATCTGAGTTGAGAAGACTGAAGGGGACTCTGAACTCCTGACTCTAATAGCGAAATACATAGAGAAGAAAGAAAACCTCACACCACTCACAGAAACTCAGAATGACAGTCAAGTTGTGGCCACACAGCAGGAAGATGTACCAGTAAATACAAGATCATTAGGACCGGGTTGAAAAATTATAGTTGAAGATTCACTTGTGCTCTCCTGTCCAAAGCAGCAATCTCAGCCACTGCATGGAGGTTGCTAAATAATTTACCTTTTTTTCTCTTTCTAATTCCTATCTCAGAATTACAGGAGCCTTACTGGCCATAAAATTTGATAGCTACTTGAATGTCTATTTTATAATGTACAGACCTTCTGAAGCAGCCGAAAGATTCTTTCTGCCTTTCCCACGTCATTGTGCTTTAAGTACCTTTAAGAAATAGAACATCCAATCTTCTAGAAAGAAACAATATTAGAAGTAAAGTACATAGGTTTCATTGCATACTGGAAAGATAAATCTTCTTACAGGTTAAAGAAAAAATGTTCCCAGAACACACTGTATATGGTGGTTTGATTTCATTATAATATTCCATCTTTTGGGAGTTCCTGACAGCCAGACAGTGACGATTGTAGAGATTTTCTCCTTAGTCAAGTGGGCTAACCCTATATGAATGCCTGCTGGATGTTGAGCTATTTGCGAGTTGCAATTTGTCCTTCAGAAGTTTGTCTGAGAAGAGGGTCCAACTACTGTACAAGACAGATAATTAGTCATGTAACTGGAAAATTGTGAAACTGGACAAGTCTTTTCTCATTTGAAGATATGTCTCAATAAAATTCATATTAAACAGAAGACATTTATAATATAGGGAGATAAAACACTGAAAACAATATATATTTGAGTCTTGGTAAAATTGTACAAAACAGTGTGTAGGATTGCTGATAAAATGCAACACAATGTGGAATCCTTTCGTGTGCTCCCCCTACCCTTGCAAAAGACACTAAGTTAAACAAAAAGTAAACAATGTATGAAAAACTATAGAATAAAATGAAAAGGAAGTTGAGGTGAAATTATAAGAATTTCATGAAAATTGTAACTACAATAGTAGAATCAGAATATTTATCAGAATGGGTAGTTAAGTACTGAACAAATAAATTCATATATTATATAACAGAATTGACAAAATTTTGAAAATAATTACAAAGGATGTGTAAGAAAACTTACACTAACAAAAGTAAATTGGACATGATCCAATTATATATATTTTGAGGAAGAAACACAATAAAATCAATAACCAAAGATATAGCTAAATGTATTTTAGATTCTGAGAATAGAGAATGAGGAATAAAAATGATCAGGCAATATCAGTAAAAAGAAGACCTATAACTAGGCACATACTACCAAATTTCTGAAATCTAAACATAAAGATAAAAAGCAATCCAAGCACAGCAGAATGAAACTTCCCATGAAACAACAACATCAATTTTAAAATAACAGCTTTTATCACTGGAGGGTTGCGTTTGAGTGCTCCAATTCTTTTGCTGTATTTATTTTTGTGTGTTTTTTACTTTCCCACATTTGTCATGTGTTACTTCTAAAGTAACGTAAAGTCACAATACAATGCAATTGATATATATCATGCTATATGTGTCAGTGTTGAAACTGTGTATATTTTGAGTAGCTATGTTTATCTCGTTGTACACCAAGATAGTAATAATGACTATAATTTAGTAGTAAAATAGTTATGTTCATTTTTATGTTTTTGCAGAGAATCATATAATTTTATTATCTAAAAAGAAAGTTTATTTTTTAAGTATGAAATGCCTCTCTTCATATAAAAATATATTTTGAATGATTATAAGTGTAATTAAAAAAACAAAATCTTAGGAAAAGATGAAGGAGACTAAGTGTACTCTAGTCTTGGGAAATAACTTCTTAACTAAAAAAGACAACTGAAGCAATACAAAATATTTGTTTTTAATGTTTAAAAAGGGAAATGGATATGTTTGACTACATAAAATTATATTTTTGGCATCAAAAATATCCTTAACAAAGTATATAGATAAATATTAGATATGAAAAATAGTTCCTAGCAAGATGACAAATATTTAATAGTAATAACATACAAAGAACCCTTATAAATTGTTAAAAGTGACAAATACCTCAATAGAAAAAAGTAAGTAAAAGGTATGATTATACAATTTATAAAAGAACACATCTGAATGTGCAATAAACACATAAAAATGCTCAAATTCAGTTTTTCTCAGCAAAATACAATTTAAAGTAACAAGGAGTACCAGACTGGCAAATGTTTAAGAGAATGATAATCCTTTTTGCTGGCAGGATATAGGATAAATGATTTATCTTGTCATGTATTGCTAATATGAATTTTAGCAGGATTTTCTAAGAGGAATTCAGCAGCATCCGTTAAAATATGAGACTTGGTTTAGCAATTCTATTGCTGGGTATATATGTAATTATATTAAACATTTTTGTATATAATGACATTTAAACAAAGTGGCATTATACGCACTGGCAAAGGAAAAAAACAAGAAACAAGAAAAGAGCTAAATTCCCTCAGTCAGGGAAAGGTTGAGTAAATTATGGTAAACCCAAATCAGAAATATCAGACAGCCATTATGAATTAGTTAAAACAATGCTAGTTGACTGGGAGGAGTTTTTGATGATGGTTGAGAAAAGCAAGAAGCAAAAGAATGGAAAATCTGGTTTATATTTTGTAAAATCAACTGATAATATAATTTTCCTTATTTATATGCTTTTATTTTGCTCATACAATTATACATGGAAATGTGTGACATGGGTTACATGCAAGCCGAGACAAAGATAACACAAAGGATGGAGAATGGCAAGAAAAATAGTAAGTCTTAAAATTCTAGGCATTGCTCCGAGTGCTGGAGATGTAAAGGTGAATCAAACCTAGTCTTTCTCTTAAGAAACTTATAGCTCAGAGAGGGTAAGAGTTGATCAGCAAAGTGAGTGGATCACAAGGCATATTCTGATAAAACATTTCTAACGTGAGATCAGCCACCCAGGAGAAGTGTGGGCACGACATTTTAAAAGGAAGTCGAATGCAGCATCAGAAATTTCCCAGTATCTTGGGGGAAAATCAGTTAGCTAGCACTTTCCAGACAATGTGTATCCAGTAGGAGAGAGTAGTTGGAAGACAGCCCAGAGATAGAAAGAAGACTCAATGTTTTAACAGGTGAACAAGCAGGCTCATGTGAGTGAGGCTAATGAGTTGAGGATCAAGGTGAGATTTGTCCTGTTGTTGGCATAAATATCCTTTGGAGTAGAGATGGATAGGACTTAAAAGATTGTTCAACATGGTAGGGAGAAGACACTCCAAATTTAAAGTTCTTCAACGGGTCAAATGGGTTTACAAATTTAGAAAAATCAGGGAAGTTACTGAATACTGGGTAGTAAATATTACAATTCTAGCGTTATTTTTCAGATATGCAAGGCTTACACAATTTTTTTTGCAGGGCCTCTGTCTATATAAACAATTTGATTAAAATTACAAAATTTACAGGCCCATGGGTGGTACAGTGAGTTATCAAAAATGCAGATACACTTTTGTGTATCGTCCTGTCTGCCTCTGAGGATTCTTTGTAGTGACCAGACACCATTGCTTCTTTTCCAAGTTCTGGAATGCTGTTTTCATGCTTCATATTGTTGAATGCATCATTCCTCACTAATTTCATATCTCCCACTGACAGAAAAAGGTAGGAATGCCATTCATATTCAAATTGCTTTGGCTGAATTATAAGAATTGTATGAAAACAATATGGATGTTCTTGCTTCTGTCATTCCCTAATACCATTTATATAATGCTGGATATATCGTTACCAACGATGCTGCATCTTCCATTGTGTAACCCATGATTGCTAGTTTCCAATGACTTACTCAAAGGTTGTTACTATGATTAATTGATCCTAATTACAAAGATAAATACTATCCAAAGTATGTAGGAAAATGTGAATAAGAATTCATTTTCTGGTCATGTTAACTTTGTGATTTGAAGCATAAAATAACACATTTCCAACCGCATCTTTTCTCGAACTTTCCAGCCTGTAATCACTACATTCCTAGAATGTTGTCTATAGCTCTAACTTTCACACACTGTCACCGGTGGGAAGAAAAGACAAGGACCCAGTGTTCAAAGCAAGAAGAATGACCCCATTCATAAAGGAATTCATGTAAAAAATCCCTTGAATAGCGTGGCTTAAGCCTGACTCAGGAGAGCACCACATCACCACACTGATTAGACGGAGAGAGAACATCAATAAGAAGGGCCCTTTGGCACTTCAGAGTAAGTTTCTCATAAGCCCTCTGAAGAATTAGGTGCCATATCCCCAAGGGATTGCCTAGAAGATGGTGCCGAACTGGTAGAGGGTGTGGGTGGCCTCCCTGGGTACTGATGGGGATGATCCCAAGAGTAAATATTGGCTACTGCCATCCCTGTTTCCTTCAGATGCTGTAGACATGAGGCAGTACTGAGACCAACAGGGAAGAGTGAAAGTCCATGTAGGGACCCACTCATGAGGCTCATACTCAAGAGCTGACAATACATCACTGGCAGCCCAAAGCCCTGAACGTGTTGTACATTCTTCTTTGGGTAAAAGTGATCTAAAACCAGTGTGTCACCATCATTCTGGTGGCCCCATCTCACACCATGCCATGAAAGAAACACCATACCAGCCAGCAAGTACAGATCACCCTCGTGGAACTGGGATCCAGCCATAGGGCCCCAGGAGGACTCCACTGGCCCCAATCTTGGAGGTCATTATGGCATCTGGTCAATACCAAAAACTAGGTAGAGGGTTAAAGAATATCTGGAAGGGGAGAAAAAGGAGATTGCAGCTCACACAACTCCTGGTGTGGACTCATGGTACCCCACCTGGCAAGGACTACTAGCCTTAGCAGGTTCCAGTTACTTGAGTGGAACAAAGGAAATGTCAAGCTTGATGCTTCCAGTGATGGAGACTGTCAATGGCCCAGGTCTGGGCTCTAAGTGTGCTGCCAAGAGAACACTGCTGTCCTTGGTTAGTCCCAGGCCCAGGAGAGTGGCTTAGAACATTTTCAGGAAGGCATTCCAAAATGTGTGGACATCTGAAGCATGGGGGCTTAGAGCAGGGGGACCCTAGCTCAGGTCTAAGGATGATACTGAGAGATACTGCTATTAGTTTATCCAAACCTATTTCCCTTTTTTCAAGTCAGTCAAATCATATTTTCAAGGCTTCCTTGAAGTTAAGTTCTAGCTAGTAAAATGTGGACAGAAGTGATTTATGTCATTTTCCCAACCTAACTCATAAACACTTCCTATATAACCCTCTCCTCTCTTTTCCCTTGCTTTATGGGAAGTATATCAACACACAGGGTAACCTGTCTATGTACTAAAGATAGTCTTTCCACCCCAGAGTCCTTCCTCCTCACCACAGATTGAGTAATGAATGCATTCCTATTGCCTTAGACCACTGAGATTTCAGGGCCTCGCTGTCACAGAAGATAAACAAATACATTAGAATTTTAAGACTATATTTCTGTCAGAATTCTTTTTTTCAGTTATGTTTATTTTTATTTTTCTCTATTTTTTTGTTTCCATAGGGTTTTGGGGAACAGGTGGTAACATGGGTAAGTTCTTTAGTGGTTGTTTGTGAGACTTTGGTGTACCCATCACCCAAGCAGTTTACACTGAACCCAATTTGCGGTTTTTTATTTATGTCAGAATTCTTAAAGCTATAATAAAAATTGGGCATGTGAAATAATTTAGAAAAGAGCATTTTTGCCACTAAGGGCAAACATATGTTTGCTGAGCATTTTGCCCTAAAATTAGATGTAGATGATAACATCAATAACTTGGGACATAAGAGAAATAACTTATGTTCCAGTTTATCTTAGTTTCAGCAAATTGGCCATGTCTCTCACAGATCCCTTTAAGCTCTATACTTATTATTGTAAGGGTGATGTGTAATGGACTGTGTCGACATGAAAGGAAATGTTAGTAAAATTCTACAAATCTCCATTATTCACAATATCTGATTCCTCACTTTCAGTAGCAGCATAAAGATAGATGAGAAATGTCATTATCTAATGTATAGGTGATGAAAACCAGAAAGAGATAATATGATATGCCAGAATCAGGATTCAAAATGATAGACTGAAAAGATGGGCTGAAGCAAAGAAAATGAAATTTAGCAAAAATAAACATAGGACACTAAATTTAGTTTTAATGTAAATTACCTTTATAAGATAGATACAACTTATTTAAAAGGACAAAAATGAAGGCATTTCAGAAGGAAGTGGCATTTCTTCAAAATTCACAACTTGCCAGGTATACCACTACAATGATTCTATAGTTGTTCCTAAAAACTGGCTCAGATAAAGAATAGGAGAACAGATATATCTGGAATCCTTATAACAGTGCTTCTCAGTGGAGATGTTTTGAAAATTTATGGGTGTATTTTTTAAAAATTGTCTTAATGCTTTTTGTACTGTGAGTATTACTGGCTAGCAATGCTAAACATTGCACAAACTAGGTCAAATTCCAGAGAACCCTTCTACAATATTTATGAACTTGAAATGTCCTGAAGAATATTATTATAGGTAAAAATTGTTTATGATCATCTGAGTTTAACATGTGACTTCATGCAACATAAAATATCGAGGTATTTTTGCAAGATATTAATATGTTGAATTTCCCAGGGACACGACTATGTATAAAATGGTAGATTATACTTTAGGTTTTGTTTAGGAATTTACCAGGAGCTATTTATAATTTCAGAAAATTATGTTACTGCTATATCATTCACACTTTTATCAGCCTATGTTTGAGGTTGATGCATTAATGGACATTATATGCAAAAGTGTAAGCATCTATTTTATTTATTATGCACACCATTGTACTCTTGTGCAAACATTTATATATTGAAGTACATGTTACATGTTACCTTTTAAAAATGTCTCATTTATATTACATGTAGGATATTATATTGATTTTTGAAATTATTTTATTAGGTCTGGTAAATTTCTACTAATGTATCTTGAAGATAGTAAAGACAGCATAGCAAAATATTATAAAAAGAGGTGTCATGTCACATAGATTTGAAAAATATTGCCATAAATATCTGCATCTCGCTTACAAAATATTTAATTTCCCCTAGAATTTAGAATTCTAATGGACATAGTGGCATGCGATATGATAATAAGGAATCCGGAATACAGGGCATTTAGAAAAATGCCAGCTATCTGGGCATGAAGAGAATGAGAAAGAAAAATTTATTGAATATATATTATAGACCAAATACCACACTTATTTACTGTCCTTAATTTGCATTACTTACTTTAATGTTCACAATAACCTGTTTAGGTAGATGTTATTTCCACATTTGAAACTGAGAAAACAGACTCAAAGCATTTAAATAACTATTCTAAAAGAAAAAACTGTTTTGTTGTGAATATAGGATTCAAACCCAACTTTATTTCACTTCAAAACCTAATCTCTTAACCACTGTAGAAGAGAAGATTTACAGGAAAATCGCTGTCTTCAGTTACAAAAAGAGCTGATCTCCAAAAGGAATAGGTTTCACCTGGGCCATTCCAGAGGTTCTATAGCTCAGAATAAAGAAAAGTTGTTAAACATAGGTAGATTTTAGCTCATTTTAAATAATTGTCTGAATTGGTTATCCCTCAACAGAATCGACTGCCCCAGGCAGGAGGTGCTGACCAAAAAGGATAATGACAACTAAAAACAGTATTGATTATCACTAAAAAAAGGATTTTCTGCATTTGGGTGAGATATTTGGTCCAGATGTTAACTCACTCATAACGTTAACATTTAGTGACGTTTTTCATCATTTAGTTGAATCTTTCAGTTGGAATTCCCTTCCACACCACTCTGGCATGTGATTGTGGAGGCACTAGACTTATTTCAGTTCAAATAATGAGACACCTACTATTTCTTGAATATTCTTGTCTATCCTTAAATTATGTAACTTTCCAATATTTTATTTGTCTTTGAATAAAAACTTAAATTCATTTTGAAGCAGTAGGAAAACATGTTTCCCCAAAGAGTTTATGTCATTATGAGACAGCACAAAGGATCAGATAGATTTTTCTTACGTTGAACTTCTTTTTTCTATTTGTTGGGTTTTAAAATATTTAAAGCTGGTGATCATGTTTTTGTATAGTTTTTGATAATGAACCATTGCTCATTTGACCTGGCTTCCTATTTGTTGGCCAGCCTCTCTGGTGATACTTTAATTAAAAAACTTCTTTTATGGCATGGACACCAGAATGAAATGTAATTGTGCATGCCATCTTCATAGAGAGGTCAGTGAGCTAATTAGCTCTGGTCAGTATCTTGCCAGTCTTTCAGGAAATCTAGGAAACCTAAGGGGTTAGAACTCCGAAGTATAAGAAAAAATCAATTACACCAAATCAAGTACACAATACTGACTGGTATGTTTGTAAACCTCCTTAAGATTATGTTCCATGATTTTTTTTGTCTAACACAGCTACACAAGTCTTGGGCAGATGAAGATGAGCTTTTTCCCTAGGTGGATCAGAACATGAACTTAAAAAGGTCTTTTCAGCTCCTGGGGGATCACCTAGAGTCATGTCTTACAACTACAGTGCTAAAAGCAAATATAAGAAATACATTTTTGTTAAAAGGGTCAGTGATGGATTGCCATTAGGCTGCCTGGAACACTGGTCTGGAGACTTGACCCCAGTATCCTCAGATTGTGTATTTCACAGCCTTGAACCTTGTTGACATTTGCTTGTTTGACTATTTGCATGTTGCTTCTTGATTGCTTCCACTGTACTACATAATAACATGGAAAGGAATGTAAATTTCAGTTAAACAGATATAAGCCATATGAAGGACATTAAGCAGTACAGATCACTTATTTGGAAAATGAGTGAGAGATTAAGCAGTACGTATCACTCACTCTCGAGTTCTAGGCCATATATTCAGATTTAAAAAGTCACCAGTGTTTTGAGTGCCTAACTTCTACTGCCACTCTAAAAATCAATGGGACATGCCGTAATGTTCAGGGATAGTGGCTGTTCTCTGACAGAATTGGAAGCAATTATGCTTGTATAACTGAATATTTCTAGAATTTAATTATTTCAATAGTAATATATAATGGCCTAAGAAGATAAGATAATTGTAGAGGTTGTAGATACCTCTGATCATTTATTATATTCCCATCATTCAAGGTCCAGTATGTTAAATTGTTTGCCAAGGTCACACAACTAATTATTAATATAGATTGACTTAAAATGACACCTACATACAGCTAGCCTGAATCTTCTTCCATAATTCCATATAATTATGAGATGCTAGAGGGGAGGATTCACATGCTAGTCTTTCTATGCCTTATATGTCTAGCAGGATGCCTTAAACTCTAAAAGACTGTGATATATATGTGTTGAATTGAATAGACATCACACACTTTCCCCTGACCTAAGCTTTTTCTTCCCAATGGGCCTCCCTTAACTTCACTCTGTTCTTTAGCTGTTTGTTCCCATGAGTAAAGTTAGCCTTATAGAAAGGCATTGTTAAAATCCCAACAGAGAGTACAATGAAGCCTTTGGAGGGATTCTTCTCATTATTATTATAACATGGATTTATTAATCATTTAGTAAATGGAGCACAATAAATGTTACAAGATATATAAGCCTTGCTTGAAGACTAAAATACATTATTATTTCTGACAGGCGGTTTAGGTCAAGGTGCATGCAGGCAGTAGAAGAGTGGACCATTTATAGAAAGGGTTGGGGTTTAGGTGGGGTAATAAAATAATTTATGCACAAAATGAGATACTTTTTGAGATAAAAGGGGATATTAGCATAACAGGTATGAACTATACTGCCTCATAAAAGAGATATATTATCATGCTAGGCAGGTATGAGGGGATCTCAGGCCCTTGACACTACAAAAAATTTGTGTCCCAAAGGCCGCCCTAGGGAAGTGACTCATGGTCCTCAGGGCTTGAAATGGTCAGAAAAACTGATTTAGGCAATGAAAAATTTACTTGATCCACAATCTTGCCCACTTTGGATGTTCAAAGCCAGATCTCTCTTGGAGGAAAAAAGAAAAAACAGGTACACTAAATAGCATAGCACCATTTTGCTTGTGTCCATAAATATAAATATCAGAGCAAACTCTATTTGAGCTTCAACCTGCAACCTACTTGCAAATGATGTCATTATGCAGACCTAGCTTTGGCACGAAGACTTAATTAGTATTCAGTCTGACAGAAAACCATTTCATTTAATTCCACTGGCTGAGATCCAACCAGCAGTATCTATATGACAGCATACGAAACAGGCACTTAGGGTAAAAGCAGGCTTGGCATTAATATGCTGAGCAGTGACCTGGAACAGGAGCAGGGACAGAGCAAGTTTGGAAGGAGGAAAGAAGCAGAGGGAGCTGTCATTCCAGTTCAAAACCCCTCTGAGTTTGTGTTTTAGATACAAAGAATGAGGTTTATTTAATACAGATTCTTAAGCCCTGTTAGTTATGCTGTCTGACAAATTTAGGAACATAGTCATGATTAACTTTTAACCTGAAAAAATTAAAAAAAAATCCTCCCAGGAATTTACCTGGAATGAGAATCTGATCCCACACATTAAATGTCTTATGCAATATGAACCGAAAGCTGTATGCTGTTTTTGAAAAAAACATGCTAATTCTACCTCCATGAGCTGAGTATTTTGATTGAGCTAAGAAATGCCTGTGAGAAGTACTTAATTGACTTAGAGATTACAATTAGCCAGTGATGACATTTAGTGCTCCAGATCCATTCTCCACTCTTCTCTTTCTCATTCTATGCCGAGAGAATGACCCGTACAGACTCCACAGGACTATATCCCTAGTCCTGTGGCTTCTGGTTGGATTTTCTCAACAGGAGACACCAAAAAGAGGTCTGGAGGCTGTGGGAAAGAGTGACTGTGGGTTCCTTGTCTTCTACCAAGGTCCACAGTTCCTCTTAGGTAGCACTTTCCATAAGAACTCTGAGTTATTGCTTCCGTCCCTTATCTTTTTCAGGCCTTAGGGTAGCCCCCTGATCTCAGTAAGCCTGGGATGCCACATCATTGCATTTTCCCCTACAAACCTTGACCGTGTCTTTGAAAATGGGCCTTTATTAATGTCGCTTTAAATTGCCTAGCTTTGGTTTGTCATCTGTTTTCTGCTATAACTGACAATTACAACTTCTGACATTACTGGAAAGTCAGAATCATCCAGAGGAAGAAAAGAAAATGTAAGCAGAGAAGACCAGGAGACTGTTGCTTCACAGGAATGGAAAGTAGTAGAATTAATTAATGAGATTATGCATGGAAAGGAGTCTCAGATATCAGAGATTGGTTTGATAATTCATTGTCTTGAAATGTGGTC
Source organism: Hylobates moloch (assembly GCF_009828535.3). Lineage (NCBI taxonomy): Eukaryota > Metazoa > Chordata > Mammalia > Primates > Hylobatidae > Hylobates > Hylobates moloch. Next base: position 217,581,891 of record NW_026652276.1, read on the forward strand.
AATAATGTTTCTATTATTTCTTCATTAGTAGAGTGCATGCTTTGATGATTGTTACATAAATGAGGACAAACTTATACTTTTTAAAAATTTATGATTATAGAGTTTATGGCCATAATAGTTTTTACTGGTCAATATGAGAAGCTTTCCATAATTGTCTTACTAACATCCTTTTTAAATCTATATCCCAGTGTTATCATCCTTAGCTGAGTTTGATAGTTCAGCCATCATAAAAGGGAGGAAAGCAAGGCACAGACACAAGTGTGTAAATAGATGTGTTGTGAGAACTTATGGAAATCCTCTTGATTTCTTCTGTCTTCTTGGTCAAAAGGAAGCGAGGTCATCAGCTGAACATAAATATTGGGGCAGAAGGATTGGTTTTTGAGGAGAGGGTAACTTAGGAGATAGTTGTTTGTGGGGAAATGATGAAAGGTAGCTATGAAGGGCCTACCTGAGATTCGTGGCTGGCTGTCAACTGAATCTGAGACCAGCCAGCAAGCCTGACTTTTCTCCAGCTACTTCTCACCTGCAGCATAGAAAAGCACTGGATTTTGCCAATTAAATGGAAGCGAGAAAGCAACAAAAAATTTGAGGTGAATGCAATGAGGGATTTTAATTTGGACCATGTTCTCTAAATTTGTTACAGCAGGAAGTAAAAATTGAGGAAAATAAAGGGCAGCAAAAGGAGGGCAAGATTCATGGATTATAGGGACTGATGGTGTTGAAGAATTGTAGAAGTTGAGGTACTAGATAGAAGAAACTAGAAAGACAGGAGGTGGTGGATAGGGAGTAGGGTACTTAAAAAGTAGATTTGAAAAGGGAGTTGTAGTTTTTGGTAATGATGGAGTATGGGATATGACCATGAAGTTATGGCTTTGGTGGAATGGGAAATAAATTAATTTTAGATAATTAGGGAATTAGAAGTCTGGGTTTTGGAATAATCATCTATTGGAATTTTAAACTACTAATATTTGTTACAATATGTCATAGAAAGTGACAGTCAGTCATTAGCTAAACTCTTCAAGGATAAATATGAGTGACACTTCCAAGGTGATATGTGGTAATAACAGGGATGGGTGGTGGTGGTATAGTTGAACTGCAGGAGATTCAACGTTTGCTGATTTTTAGCCAGGGTAGAAAGAGGATGGTTTATAACCAGCAAGGGGTACACAATCCCCAAGGTAGAGAGGGTGTGAAAGAGAAAACAACTATTAATTTGTAGGACTTACAGGAAAGTCAGGTTTTAGTACAGAGGGAAGTTGAAATGGAAATACAAAAGAAAGGTGAAGAATACTTGTATTTTGCCAATGGCTATGAATTTCAAAGGGAAAAGTGAATGAGTTTCAGGAGTTGGCAAGAAATGGGAAGTGGGGCATAAAGAGCTTCTACAGAATTAGAGTTGGGAGTTCAGAGGTAACCTGAGAGTTATGGGTTTCTTACAGTGACAGAAAAAACCAGGTAAAATTAGGACAATGGATCTTAGTGCTGTTGGTCTCAGGGCAATTGGGGCTGGGTTGGTGAAAAGGGAGGAGTAGGCATATTTTTAGTAGCATACAGAGTGTGGGATCACATTTTACCTGCCAGAGATGTGTGGAGGGTGGAGGATGAGATGGCAGTGGTCTTACATAGATTAACACACATGGGTATATTAAATGATAATCTAATAAATTGTATTGTCATGGAAATATATTTAAAACAGTTAATCATCATCATCATTATCTTACCTATAACTATGACATATCAAGTACTAATTCTGTGCCAGGTACAATAATTATAATTTACATATACTTTATACTGTAAACTTCTCGTAAAAGCTGATGTTGTGGGTCAGGTGTGGTGGCTCATGCCTGTAATTCCAGCACTTTGGGAGGCCCAGGTGGGCAGATCACTTGAGGTCAGGAGTTCAAGACCAGCCTGGACAATATGGTGAAATGCCATCTCTACACGGTGGCAGGTGTCTATAATCCCAGCTACTGGGGAGAGTGAGGCTGGAGTATCGCTTGAACCCAGGAGGCAGAAGTTTCAGTGAGTGGAGATCACACCACTGCACTCCAGCCTGAGCAACAGAGCAAGGCTCTGTCTTAAAATAAATAAATAAATAAATAAAATCTGATATTGTGAACTCCATTTTAAATTTTATTATTATTTATTTTAATTGATAAGGAAAAATGTATAAGTTTATGATATACAACAAGATGTTTTGACGTATGTATACATTGTATTATGGCTAAATTAGGCTATTTAAGATATGCGTTACTTCACATACTTAATATTTTTGTGGTGAGAAGTCTTAATATGTACTCTCTTACCAACTTTCAAACATATGAAATATTGTTATTAACTATACTCATTATGATGCACAATAAATCACTTGAGCTTATTCTTATCTAATTGAAATTTTGTGTTCTTCGACCAACAACTCTTCAATTATTCCACCTCTAGTCTACAGTAACCATCATTTAAGTCTCTGTTTCTGAGTTAAACTGTTTTAGATTCCACACATAAGTGAAATCATGTGGCATTTGTCTATCTTTGACTGGCTTATTTCATTTACATAACGTCCTGCAGGTTCATCTATGTTGTCTCAAATGACAGCATTTTCTTTCCTTTTTTTCTTCTTTTTTTTTTTTTTTTGAGATGGAGTCTTGCTTTGTTGCCCAGGTTGGAGTGTAGTGGCACGATCTTGGCAACCTCCGCCTCCCAGGTTCAAGTGATTCTCCTGCCTCAGCCTCCCAAGTAGCTGAGACCACAGGTGCTTGCCACCATGCCCAGCTAATTTTTTTGTATTTTTAGTAGAGATCGGGTTTCACCGTGTTACCCAGGATGGGCTCAATCTCCTGACCTCGTGATCTGCCCGCCTTGGCCTCCCAAAGTGCTGAGATTTACAGATGAGAGCCATCATGCCCGGCCTGTTTTCAGTTTTTAATTTTTATTTTTTATATTTCTTTATTTCCATAGATTATTAGGGAACAGTTTGTGTTTGTTTACATGAGTAAATTCTTGAGTGGTGATTTGTGAGATTTTGGTGCACCCAACACCTGAGCAGTATACAATGCACCCAATTTGATTTTTTGGTTATGGCCATTCTTACAGAAGTAAGGTGGTATCTCATTGTGGTTTTGATTTGCATTTCCCTGATCATTAGTGATGTTGAGCATTTTTCTATATGTCTGTTGGCCATTTGCATATCTTCTTTTGATAATTGTCTATTCATGTCCTTAGCCCAATTTTTGATGGGACTTTTTTTTCTTGCTGATTTATTTGAGTTTGTTGTAGATTCTAGATATTAATCCTTTGTCAGATCTATAGATTGTGAAGATTTTCTTCCACTCTGTGGGTTGTCTGTTTACTCTGCTGATTGTTCCTTTTGCCATGCAAAAGCTCTTTAGTTTAATTAGGTCTCAGGTATTTATCTTTGTTTTTATTGCATTTGTTTTTGGGTTCTTGCTCATGAAATACTCACTTAAGCCAGTGTCTGGAAAGGTTTTTCTGATGTTATTGTCTAGAATTTTTATAGTTTCAAGTCTTAGGTTTAAGTCCTTAATCCATCTTGAGTGGATTTTTGTAGAAAGGTGAGTGATGAGGATCCAGTTTCATTCTCCTGCATGTAGCTAGCCAATTATTCCAGCACCATTTGTTGAAAAGGGTGTCCTTTCCCAACTTTATGTTTTTGTTTGCTTTGTCAAAGATCAGTTGGCTCTAAGTATTTGGATTTATTTCTGGGTTCTTGATTCTGTCCCATTGGTCTATATGCCTATTTTTATACCAGTACCACACTGTTTTTGTGACCATGGCCTTATAGTATAGTTTGAAGTCAGGTAGTGTTATGCCTTCAGATTTGTTCTTTTTGCTAAGTCTTGCTTTGGCTATGCAAGCTCTTTTTTGGTTTCATATGAATTTTAGATCATGTGGTTTTTGTCATTGGTTCTGTTTATGTGATGAATTATGTTTATTGATTTGCATATGTTGAACCAGCCTTGCATCACAGGTATGAAACTGACTTGTTTGTGGTGGATACACTTTTTGATGTGCTGCTGGATTCAGTTTGCCAGTATCTTATTGAGGATTTTCACATCAATGTTCATCAGGCATATTGGCCTGAAGTTTTCTTTTTTTGTTGTGTCTCTGCCAAGTTTTGGTATCAGGATGATACTGGCCTCATAAAATGAGTTAGGGAGGGGTCCCTCTTTTTCAATTGTTTGCAATAGTTTTGGAAGGAATGGTACCAGCTCCTCTTTGTATCTCTGGTAGAATTCAGCTGTGAATCTGTTGGGTCCTGGGCTTTTGTTGGTTGGTAGGCTATCAATTACTGCCTCAACTTCAGAACTTGTTGGCCTATTCAGGGATTTGACTTCTTCCTGGTTTAGTCTTGGGAGGATGTATGTGTCCAGGAATTTATCCATTTCTTCTACATTTTCTAGCTTATTTGCATCAAGATGTTTATAATATTCTCTGATAGTAGTTTGTATTTCTCTGGGGTCAGTGGTGATATCCTCTTTATCATTTATTATTGAGTCTATTTGACTTTTATCTCTTTTCTTCTTTATTAGTCTAGCTAGTGATCTATTTTGTTAATTTTTTCAAAAAAAAATCTCCTGGATTCCCTGACTTTTTTGAGGGTTTTTTTTGTGTATCTATCTCCTTCAGTTCTGTTCTGATCTTAGTTATTTCTTGTCTTCTGCGGCTAGCCTTTGGTTTTGTTTGCTCTTGCTTCTCTAGCTCTTTTAATTGTTATGTTAGGGTGTCAATTTGAGATCTTTCTAGCTTTCTGATGTAGACATTTAGTGCTATGAATTTCCCTCTTAATGCTGTTTTAGTTGTGTCCAGACATTCTGGTATGTTGTCTCTTTGTTCTCATTGGTTTTGAAGAATTTCTTGATTTCTGCCTTAATTTCATTATTTACCCAGGAGTCACTCAGGAGCAGTTTGTTCAATTTTCATGTGGTTGTGTGGTTTTGAGTGAGTTTCTTTTTCTTTTTTTTTTTTTTTTTTGAGACGGAGTCTTGCTCCGTTGCCCAGGCTGGAGTGCAGTGGTGAAATCTTGGCTCAGTGCAAGCTCCACCTCCCGGGTTCACGCCATTCTCCTGCCTCAGCCTCCCGAGTAGCTGGGACTACAGGTGCCTGCCACCATGCCCGGCTAATTTTTTTGTATTTTTAGTAGAGATGGGGTTTCACCATGGTCTTGATCTCCTGACCTCGTGATCTGCCCACCTCGGCCTCCCAAAGTGCTGGGATTATAAGCATGAGCCACCGTGCCCGGCCTTGAGTGAGTTTCTTAATCTTGAGTTCTAATTTGATTGCACTGTGGTCTGAGGAACTGTTTGTTATAATTTCAGATTTTTTTTGCATTTGCTGGGAAGTGTTTTACTTCCAATTATAAGTGTCATGTGGCACAGAGAAGAATGTGTATTCTGTTGATTTGGGGTGGAGAGTTCTGTAGATGTCTATTGGGTCCACTTGATCCCAAGCTGAGTTTAAGTCCTGAATATCCTTGTTAATTTTCCGTCTTGTTGATCTGTCTAATATTGAAAGTAGGGTGTTAAAGTCTCCTACTATTATTGTGTGGGAGTCCAAGTCTTTTCGTAGGTCTGTAAGAACTTGTTTTATGAATATGGGTGCTCCTGTATTGGGTGTATATATATATTTAGAATAGTTAGCTCTTCTTGTTGACCCGATCTGTTTATCACTATGTAATGCCCTTCTTTGTCTTTTCTGATCTTTGTTGGTTTAAAGTCTGTTTTGTCAGAGACTAGAGTTGCAACCCCTGCTAGTGTGTTGCCTCCAGATTTGATCTTTTGCTTAGTCTTGCTTTGGCTGTGTGGGCTGTTTTTTGGTTCCATATAAATTTTAGGATTGTTTTTGCTGATTCTGTGAAAAATGATGATGGTGTTTGGATGGGAATTGCATTGAATTTATAGATTGCTTTTGGCAGTATGGTCATTTTCACAATATTAATTCTACTCATCCATGAGCATGGGATGTGTTTCCATTTGTTTGTGTCATTTGTGATTTCTTTCAGCAGTGTTTTGTATTTTTCCTTGTAGTGGTCTTTCACCTCCTTGTATTTCTAAGTATTTTATTTCCAAGTATTTTATTTTGTTTGCAGCTATTGTAAAAGAGGTTGAGTTCCTGATTTGTTTCTCAGATTGGTGGCTGTTGGTGTATAGCAGAGCTCCTAATTTGTATACTGATTTGTGATTTCATATCTGGAGGCTTTGCTGAATTCTTTTATCAGTTTTAGGAGCTTTCTGGAGGAGTCTTTAGGGTTTTCTAAGTAAACAATCATATCATCAGTAAGCAGTGACAGTTGGATTTCGTCTTTACTAATTTGGATGCCCTTTATTTCTTTCTTTTGTCTGATTGTTCTGGCTAGGACTTCCAGTACTAGGTTGAAGAGGAGTGGTGAGAGTGGGCATGCTTGTCTTGTTCCAGTTCTCAGAGGGAATGCTTTCAACTTTTCTCCATTCAATATTATGTTGGCTGTGAGTTTTTCATAGATAGCTTTTATTACATTGAATTATGTCCCTCATATGCCGATTTTGTTGAGAGTTTTAAGTACAAAGTGATGCTGGATTTTGTTGAATGCTTTTTATGCATCTATAGAGATGATATGATTTTTGTTTTTAATTCTGTTTATGTGATGTATCACATTTATTGACTTGCATATGTTAAACCATCCCTGCATCCCTGGTATGTAACCCACTTCATCATGATAGATTATCTTTTTGATATGTTGTTGGATTTGGTTAGCTAGTATTTGGTTAAGAATTTTAGCATCTGTGTTCATCAGGGATATTGGTCTGTAGTTTTCTTTTTTGGTTATGTCCTCTCCTGGTTTTGGTATTAGGGTGATACTGGCTTCACAGAATGATTTAGAAAGGGTTCCCTCTTTCTCTTCTTGTGGAATACTGTCAATAGGATTGGTACCAATTCTTCTTTGAATGTTTGGTAGAATTCTGCTGTGAATCCATCTGGTCCTGGACTTTTTTTTGTTGGTAACTATTTTATTACCATTTCACTCTTGTTGCTTATTATCGATCTGTTCAGGACATCTTATTTTTCCTGATTTAAGCTAGGAGCGTTGTATATTTTCAGTAATTTGTCCATCTCCTCTAGGTTATCTAGTTTGTGTGTGTCAAGGTGTTCATAGTAGACTTGAATGATCTTTTGTATTTCTGTGATGTCAGTTGTAATATCTCCCGTTTTGTTTCTAATTGAGCTTATTTGGATTTTCTCTCTTCTTTTCTTGGTTAATCTTGCTAATGGTCCATCAATTTTATTTATCTTTTCAACCAAGCAGCTTTTTGTTTCATTTATCTTTTGTGGTTTTTTTGTTTATTTCAATTTCATTTAGTTCTGCTCTGATCTTGGTTATTTCCTTCCTCCTGTTGGGTTTGGGTTTGGTTTATTCTTGTTTCTCTAGTTCCTGCAGGTCTGACTTTAGATTTTCTGTTGATGCTCTTTCAGACTTTTTGATGTAGGTGTTTAGGACTATGAACTTTCCTCTTAGCACCACCTTTGCTGTACTCCAGAAGTTTTGATAGGTTCTGCCACTACTGTCATTCAGTTGGAATAATTTTTAAATTTCCATCTTGATTTCATTTTTGACCCAATGATCATTCAGAAGCAGGTTATTTAATTTCCATGTATTTGCATTGTTTTGAAGATTCCTTTTGGAGTTGATTTCCAGTTTTATTCCACTGTGGTCTGAGAGAGTGCTTGATAGAACTTCAATTTGATTTATTGAGGCTTATTTTGTGGCTTATCATATGGTCTATCTTGGAGAAAGTTTCATGTACTGTTGAATAGAATGTATATTATGTGGTTGTTGGGTAGAATGTTCTGTATATACCTGTTAAGTCCATTTGTTCCAGGGTGTAGGTTAGATTCATTTTTTTCTTTGTTGACTTTCTGTCTTGATGACCTGTCTAGTGCTGTCAGCGGAGTATTGATGCCCCCCACTATTATTGTGTTCCTGTCCATCTCATTTCTTTGGTCTATTAGTAATTGTTTTGTAAATTTGGGAACACCAGTGTTAGATGCATATATTTTTAGAATGTGATATTTTCCTGTTGGACAAGGCCTTTTATCATTATATAATGTCCCTCTTTGTCTTTTTTTAACTGCTATTACTTTGAAAGTTTGTTTTGTCTAATAAAAGAATAGCTACTACTGTTTGCTTTTGATGTCCATTTGCATAGAATGTCTTTATCCACACCTTTACCTTAAGTTTATGTGAGTACTTATGTGTTAGGTGAGTCTCTTGAAGACAGCAGATGGTTGGTGAGGTCTTGTGCATTCTGCAATTCTGTATCTTTTAAGTGGAGCATTTAGACCATTTACATTTAACCATAGTATTGAGATGTGAGGTACCATTCCATTCATCATGCTGTTTGTTGCCTGTATACTTTGTTTTTTTTTATTGTATTTTTGTTTTGTAGGTCCTGTGAGATTTATGCTTTAAAGAGGTTCTGTTTTGATGTGTTTCCAGGATTTATTTCAAGATTTAGAGCTCCTTTTAGCAGTTCTTGTAGTGGTGGCTTGGTAGTGGCAAATTCTCTCAGCATTTGTTTGTCTGAAAAAGACTATATCTTTCCTTCACTTATGAATCTTAGTTTCACTAGATACCACAGTCTAGGCTGATAATTGTTTTGAAGAGGCTGAAGATAGGGCCCCAATTCCTTCTAGCTTGTAGGGTTTCTGCTAAAAAATCTGCTGTTAATCTTATAGGTTTTCCTTTACAGGTTAACTGGTGCTTTTTTCCCACAGTTCTTCAGATTCTTTCCTCATCTTAACTTTAGATAACCTGATGACAATTTGCGTAGGTGATGATCTTTTTGCAATGAATTTCCCAGGTGTTCTTTGAGCTTCTTGTATTTGGATGTCTTGATCTCTAGCAAGGCTGGGGAAGTTTTCCTTGATTATTCCCCAAAATATGTTTTCCAACCTATTACATTTCTCTTCTTCCGCAGTAATGCCAATTATGCTTAGGTTTGGTCATTTAACATAATCCCAGACTTCTTGGAGGCTTTGTTTATATTTTCTTACTCTTTTTTCTTTGTCTTTGTTGGATTGGGTTAATTCAAAAACCTTGTCTTTGAGCTCTGAAGTTCTTTCTTCTGCTTGTTTGATTCCATTGCTGAGAACTTCCAGAGCATTTTGCAATTCTATAAATGTGTTCATTTTTTTCTGAAGTTCTGATTGTTTTTTATTCATGCTATCTATTTCATTGAATATTTCTCCCTTCACTTCTTGTATCATTTTTTTGATTTCCTTAGGTAGGGCTTCACCTTTCGCTGGTGCCTCCCTGATTAGCTTAATAACTAACCTTCTGAATTATTTTTTAGGTAAATCAGGGATTTCTTCTTGGTTTGGATCCATTGCTGGTGAGCTAGTGTGATTTTTTTGCAGATGTTAAAGAACCAGACGTCATAATACCAGAGTTGGTTTTCTGGTCTCATTTGGGTAGGCTCTGTCAGAGGGAAGGTCTAGGGCCCAAGGCTGTTGTTCAGATTCTTTTGTCCCATGGGGTGTTCCCTTGATATAGTACTCTCCCTCTTTTCCTAGGGTTGTAGCTTCCTGAGAGCTGAGCTGTAGTGATTGTTATCTCCCTTCTGGATCTAGCCACCCAGCAAGTCTACCAGGCTCCAGGCTGGTACTGGGGGTTGTCTGCACAGAGTCCTGTGATGTAAACCATGTGTGGGTCTCTCAGCTGTGGATGACAGCATCTGCTCTGGTAGAGGTAGTGGTGGGGCAGGGGGTGGGGGCAGTAAAATGGACTCTGAGAATCTTTGGCTTTGGTCGCTTAGTGTACTATTTTTGTGATGGTTGCCCTCCTGCCTGGAGGTGGTGCTTTCAAGAGAGCATCAGCTGTGGTAGTATAAGGAGGAAGAGGTGGTGGATGAGGCCCTAGAACTCCCAAGGGTATATGTTCTTTGTCTTTAATTATCAGGGTGGGTAGGGAAGGACCATTAGGTGGGGCCAGGGCTGGGCATGTCTGAGCTGACTCTCCTTGTGCAGGTCTTGCTGCAGCTGCTGTAGGGGATGGTGGTGAGGTTCTCTAGGTCAATGGAGCTATGTTCCTAGGAGGATTACGGCTGCCTCTACTGTGCCATGCAGGTTGTCAGGGAAGTGAAGGAAAGCCAGCAGTCACAGGCCTCACCCAGCTCCCACACACCAAGCTCCCACCCAACTCCCACTCCCACCATCCCACCCACCCCTGCAACAACAGCACCACCAAGTCTATCTCCAGGCAGTGGGGTGAGCAGGGCTGAGAACTTGCCTCAGGCTACCTGCCTCCCAGATGTGAAAGCAAGTAGGGAGTTTGTTCTTACCCCGCCTGTGGAATCTGCACACCAGATTCATGCCCTCCCCTGAGTTCTGGCCAGGAGATTTCTCAATTGGTTCAAATTGTTACAAAGTTCAGCTAGAGGTTTCCATCTCCCTGTGGACTTCTCCCAGTGCCTCTGGGTGCCATCCTCAAAAACCTCTGTGAGGCAGAGAAGAAATGGCTTTCTAGGGGACTCTGTGAGCCCACAGGGCTTTTCCCACTGCTTCCTCTGCCCCTGTATTTCTCTCAGCTTTCTAAATTGACTCAGCTCCAAATAAGGTCAGAATCTTCTCCTGTAATCTAGACCTTCAGATTCCCCAGTAGGGGTGTGTGTTTCAGGGTGGAAAATCTCCCTTTCCCACTTCCACAGTTTGGGCACTCACAGTATTTGGGGTGTCTCCCAAGTCCTGCAGGAGCAATCTGCTTCTTTCAGAAGGTCTGTGTGTTCTCTCCATTCCTGCAGTTGTTCTGGAGCAAAAGTTCATGATGTGGGCCTCCACACACTGCTCTGTCCATCTGAGTGGGAGCTGCAATATAGTCCTGCCTCCCCTCCGCATTGAGCCCCAAATGACAACAATTTTTTTAAAGACTGAACAATAGCCCATTGGATGGATATATACATATATATACACACACGCACACATATATATGCACCACATTTTCTTTATTAATTTATCCATTTATGGATGCATAGGTTAATTCTCTATTTTAGCTATTGTGAATAGGGTTGCAATAAATATTGGAATGCAGATATTTCTTACATTCTAATTTCATATCTTTTGGATATGTACCCAATTGTGGGACTGCTGGATCATATGGTAATTCTATTTTTAATTTTTTAGAAAACTCCATACTGTTTTTCATAATGGCTGTCCTAGTTTATATTCCCACCAACAATGTACAAGGGATTTATTTTCTCCACATTCTCACCAACACTTACCTTTTGTCTTTTGGATGATAGACAGTTTAACAGGTGTGAAGTGATATCTCATTGTAGTTTTAATTTGCATTTCTTTGATGATTGGTGATGTTGAGCAGTTTTTTATATATCTGTTGGCCATTTATCTGTCTTTTTTAGATAAATGCCTATTCGATTTCTTTTCCATTTTTACTATTGAGTTTGAGTTTTTTAATATATTTTAGATATTAACATCTTATCAGATGTATGGCTTGCAAATACAATTTCTTATTCTGTAGGCTCTCTCTTTATTCAGGTGATTCCTCTGGTATAAAGGAGCTTTCTAGTTTGAAGTAATCCTATTTGTCTATTTTTGCTTTTGTTGCTGTGGTTTTGGAATCATATCCAAATTTTTTTTGCCCAGACTAATCATGTGAATGTTTTCCCTTAAGTTTTCTCCTGGTAGTTTATCATTTTGATTTTTTGTTTTGTTTTGTTTTTGGTACATGTCGTGAAATGAGGGTGTAGTTTCATTATTCTGTATATGGATATCCAGTTTTCCCAACACTATTTATTTATTTATTTATTTATTTATTTATTTTGAGACAGAGTTTCACTCTTGTTGCTCAGGCTGGAGTGCAATGGTGTGATCTCAGCTCACTGAAACCTCTGCCTCCCAGGTTCAAGCGATTCTCCTGCCTCAGCCTCCCGAGTAGCTGCAATTACAGGCATGTGCCACCATGCCTGGCTAATTTTTTTATTTTTAGTAGAGACAGGGTTTCACCATGTTGGCCAGGCTGGTCTCGAACTCTTGATCTCAGATGATCTGCCCACCTCAGCCTCCCAAAGTGCTGGGATTATAGGCGTGAGCCACTGTGCCCAGCCCCAACACAATTTATTAAAGAGACTGTTCTTTGATCATTGTGTATTCTTGACATCATTGCTGAAATCAATTGACTGTAAGAATTTATTTCTAAGTTCTCCATTCTATTTCATTGGTCTGTGTGTCTGTTTTCACACCAGTACCAGGCTGTTTGGATATATAGCTTTGTAGTGTATTTTGAATTCAGGTTATTGTGATGTCTCTGGCTTTGTTCTTTTTGTTCAAGATTGCTTTGGCTATTTAGGGTTTTTGGTGGTTCCATACAAATTTTAGAATATTTTAAAATTTATATAAAAAAGTTATTAGAATTTTTATACAGATTGCATTAAATTACAGTGTAGTATGCACATTGAAACAATATTAATCCTTTGAATCCACGAACATGAGATACCTTTCCATTTATTTGTGTCTTCTTTATTTCATCAGTCTTTTATAGTTCTCAGTGTATAGGTCTTTCACATTCTGTTTAAATTTATTCCCAAGTGTTTTAATTATTTTTGCAGCTACTATAAATGAGATTGCTTTCTTGATTTCTTTCTTTGATAGTTCATTGTCAATGTACAAAAATGCTAGGTTTTTGTATGTCAACTTTGTATCCTAAAACTTTACTGAATTTATTAGTTTTAACGGGTTTTTGGTGGAGTCTTTAGGTTTTTTGTTTTTGTTTTTTGGTGTTCTTTTGAGGGTCCTGCTCTGTTACCAGAGTTGAATTGAAGTGGCACTATTATAGATTACTGTAACCTTGAACTCCTGGGCTCCACTGATCTTTTGTACTTGGCCTCCCAAAGCACTGGGATTACAGGCATGAGCTTTTGTGCCCCCAGAGTTTCTTTTTTTAAATACGTATATAAAAGTTAAGCTTATCTGAAAACAGAGGAAATTTAACTTCTCTCATTATGCTTTGAGTGGCTTTTATATTTTTTCTCTTGTCTAGTTGCCCTTGGTGAGGACTTCTAGCACTATGCTGAATAGAGTGAGAATGCTTTTCTTATTCCTGATTGTGGGTTAGAAGTGTTCAGCTTTTCAGTGTTGAGTATAATGTTAAATGTGACCTTGCTGTATACGACTTTTATTGTTATATAAAGGTACATTCCTTCTACTTTTAATTTGTTGAGAGTTTGTATTATGAAAAAATGTTGAATTTTTTTGAATGCCTTTTCTGCATCTACTGGGATGATCATGTAGGGTTTTTTGCTGTTGTTCTTTATTCTGCTAGGGTAGTGTGTCACATTTATTGTATTGAACCATTCTTGCATCTCAGTGATAAATCCCATTTAATGATGTTATATGATCATTTAAATGTGTTGTTGAATTCAGTCTGCTAGTATTTTCTTGAGAATTATTGCATCTACACTCAACCTGGCTATAGCCTGTAATTTTCTTTACTTACAGTGCCCTTGTCTGGGTTTAGTCAAGAATAATACTGGCCTCATCAAATGAGTTTGGAACTATTTCCTACTCTTCAATTTTTCTGAAAGAGTGTAGGAAGGATTGATATTAGCTCTTTAAATATTTGGTAGACTTCAGCTGTGAAGCCATCAGATCCTAAGCATTTTTCTCTGATGGGAGACTTTTTTATTACTGCGTCAGTCTCTATATTAGTTATAGGGGTGCTCAGGCTTTCAATACTTTTCTAATTCAATCTTAGTAGGTAGCATATGTCTAGGAATTTATCCATTTTTTTAGGTTTTCCAATTTTATGGTGTACAATTGTTCATAATAGTCTCATGATCCTTTATACCTCTGTGGTATCACTGGTAATGTCTCCTCTTTCATTTTTGATTTTATGTATTTGAGTCTTCTCTTATTTTCTTAATTCATGTAGCAAAAGATACATTGATTTTATCTTTTACAAAACACTCTTTGTTTTATTCGTCTTTTCTATTGTTTTTCCCAGTCTCTACTTTTATTTCTGCTCTCTGCTTAATCATTCCGTTTTTTGTGCTAGCTTTGGGCTTAGTTCATTTTTCTTTATTTCCTTGTGGTGTAAAGTTAGGCTGTTCATTTGGGATATTTCTTCTTTATAATGTAGCCATTTATTAATATAAACTTTACTGTGAGAATTGCCTCTGCTGTATCCCATAATTTTTAGTATGTTGTATTTCTATTTCTGTCTAAGGTATTTTTTAGCTCCTCCTTTAGTTTATTCTTTGATCCATTGCATGTTCTACGATGCGCTATTTAATCTCCCCATATTTGTAAATTTTCTGACATTATTTCTATAATTGATTTCTAGTTTCCTACCATTGTGGTCAGAAAAGATACTCAATAAAATTTAAATCTTCTTAAATTTGTTAGTATTTGCTTTTTGACTTAACATATCATCTATCCTGGATAATGTACCATGTGTGCTTGCAAAGAGTATGTGTTTTGATGTTGTTGGGTGGAATGTTCTGTATATGTCTGGTAGGTCCATTTGGTCTAAAGAACAGTTCGAGTCCAATGTTTCCCTATTGATTTTCTTCCTGAATGACTTGTCCATTTTTGAAAGTAGTGTTGAAATCTCCTAATGTCATTACATGTAACTTTTCATATCTATTAATATTTGCTTTATATATTTAGGTACTCCAATATTAGATGCATATATATTTATATATATTTATAACTGTTATAACAATTATAATTGATGAATTCATCTTCATGAATTGATCCCTTTATCATTATATAATGACCTTATTTATTTCATTTTATAGTTTTTGATGAAAGTCAATTTTATCTGATATAAGTATAGCTATCTTGTTCTCTTTTGATTTCCATTTCCATGGAATATCTTTTCCCATTTCGTCACTTTTAGCCTGTGTGGTCTTAAAGGTGATGTGAGCCATATTGACAACATATAGTTGTGTCTTATTTTTTAAATCTTTTCAGCCATTTTATGTCTTTCGATTGGAGAACTTAATCCATTTACCTTCAAGGTAATTACTGATATATAAGGGCTCACTACTGCCATTTTGTTAATTGTTTTCTAGTTGTTCTGTAGTTCCTTTGTTCCTTTCTTTCAGTTTTCCTTTGTGGATTAGATGACTTTCTCTAGTAGTTTGCTTTGATGCCTTAAATTTTATATTTTGTAGCTCTACTTAGATTTTTTTTGTTATTACTTTTTATTATTTTGTTATTACTATTTTGTTATTACTTTATTACTATTAGGTTCACATAAAATAGTTTACACTTATAACAATCTATTTTAAGCTAATAACAAGTTAGCTTTAATCACATGAAATATTCGTTTGGTGCAACAGTAATTGCAGTTTTTGCCATTAAAATTAATGGCAATTACTTTTGCACCAACCTAATAATTCTATACTTTTACTCCACATCACGTCACATTTTATGTTTTTGATGTCACAATTTACATTTTTAATTGTGTCTTCCTTAAAAATTTATTGTACCTATTATTTGAAA
Source organism: Hylobates moloch (assembly GCF_009828535.3). NCBI lineage: Eukaryota > Metazoa > Chordata > Mammalia > Primates > Hylobatidae > Hylobates > Hylobates moloch. The sequence goes on from NW_026652276.1 coordinate 217,597,401, forward strand.
TACTTTATTTTTCTAATGGTTTTATTAAAGATATAAGTTACTTCCCACCGTTATAGTACTAGAGTGTTCTGAATTTGGCTCTGTATTTTTGCCAGCGAGTTTTATATGTCCATGTTTTCTAGTTATGAATTAGCATCCTTTTCTTTCATCTTGAAGAGCTCCCTTTAGCATTTCTAGAAAGACAGATCTTGTGGTGATGAACTCTCTCAGCTTAGGTTTGTCTGGGGAAGACTTTTTTTTTTTTTTTGAGACGGAGTCTTGCTCTTTTTCCCAGGCCAGAGTGTAGTGGCGCCATCTCGGCTCACTGCAAGCTCCGCCTCCCGGGTTCACGCCATTCTCCTGCCTCAGCCTCCTGAGTAGCTGGGACTACAGGCGCCTGCCACCACGCCCGGCTAATTTTTTGTATTTTTAGTAGAGAGGGGGTTTCACCGTGTTAGCCAGGATGGTCTCGATCTCCTGACCTCGTGATCTGCCCGCCTTGGCCTCCCAAAGTGCTGGGATTACAGGCGTGAGCCACCACGCCCTGTCTGTCTGGGGGAGATTTTCTCTCTCCTTTGCTTCTGAATTATGGATTTACTAGGTAAACTATTCTTGGGTGGTCAGGAAGTTTTGTCCTTCGGTACATTAGCTCTATGTCCTCTAGTCCTGTAAGATTTCTGCAGGGAAGTCCACTGCTACCCGTCCTGGAAGTTATTGATATGTGATATGCTTATTTTCTATTAATGTTTTCAGATTCCTTTTTTAAAAAGTTTTTGACAGTTTACTTATAATATGTCTTGATATATTGTTTTTAGATTGCATCTAATTGGAGACCTTTGATTTCCTTCTGCCTCGATATTTATATGTTTCCTCAGATTTGGACATTTCTTTTTTGCTATTTCTTTAAATAAGCTTTCTGGCTTTTTCCTCTCTTTCTTATTGTTCTTGATATCCTATATTTCAAATATTTGCTCTTTAGGTGCTGTCCCATAAATTTTGTAAGCCTTCTTAGTTGCTTTCTGTATGTTTTAGGGTTCTCTAGAGGGACAGAACTAATGGAATATATATATGTGTGTATATACATATGTGTACATATATATGTATATGTGTGTATATATGTATATATGTGTGTGTGTATATATCTATATATCTATATGTAATATGTGTGTATATATATGTAAAGGGGAGTTTATTAAGTACTAACTCACATGATCACAAGGTCCCACAGTAGGCCATCTGCAGGCTGAGGAGCCAGGAGAGCCAGTTCAAGTTCCAAAACTGAAGAACTTGGAGTCCAATATTTGAGGCCAGGAAGCACCCAGCATGGGAGAAAGATGTAGGCTAGGATGCTAGTCCAGTCTCTCTTTTCACATTTTTGTGCCTGCTTATTTTCTAGCCATGCTGGCAGGTGATTAGATTGTGCCCACCAAGATTAAGGGTGGGTCTGCATTTCCCAGCCAGGCTCAGATGTTAATCTCTTTTGCCTACACCCTCCCAGAAAAACCAAGGATCAATACTTTGCATCCTTCAATCCAATCAAGTTGACACTCAGTATTAACCATCACAAGTCCACCCCTTGTCAACTTGAACCATTACACATTCCCTGAGATCATACTTAATTTTCAATAAAGACAATAAGGTCATAATTACACCTAACGTAATACAACTATCCTTCATACAACCAGAAACACACGAATCCCCAACCCACATACTATTACATAAAGTTAGCAATACTTAAATGCTGATGTGAAGTCAATAAATCTTTTTTTTAAAATTATACCTTAGGTTTTAGGGTACATGTGCACAATGTGCAGGTTTGTTACATATGTATCCATGTGCCACATTGGTGTGCTGCACCCATTAACTCGTCATTTAGCATTAGGTATATCTCCTAATGCTGTCCCTCCCCCTTCCCCCCACCCCACAACATTCCCCAGAGTGTGATGTTCCCCTTCCTGTGTCCATGAGTTCTCATTGTTCAATTCCCACCTATGAGTGAGAACATGTGGTGTTTGGTTTTTTGTCCTTGCGATAGTTTGCTGAGAATGATGGTTTCCAGCTTCATCCATGTCCCTACAAAGGACATGAACTCATCATTTTTTATGGCTGCATAGTATTCCATGGTGTATATGTGCCACATTTTCTTAATCCAGTCTATCATTGTTGGACATTTGGGTTGGTTCCAACTCTTTGCTATTGTGAATAGTGCCGCAATAAACATGCGTGTGCATGTGTCTTTATAGCAGCATGATTTATAGTCCTTTGGGTATATACTCAGTAATGGGATGGCTGGGTCAAATGGTATTTCTAGTTCTAGATCCCTGAGGAATCGCCACACTGACTTCCACAATGGTTGAACTAGTTTACAGTCCCACCAACAGTGTAAAAGTGTTCCTATTTCTCCACATCCTCTCCAGCACCTGTTGTTTCCTGACTTTTTAATGATGGCCATTCTAACTGGTGTGAGATGGTATCTCACTGTGGTTTTGATTTGCGTTTCTCTGATGGCCAGTGATGATGAGCATTTTTTCATGTGTTTTTTGGCTGCATAGATGTCTTCTTTTGACAAGCATTCTTGTACACCGATCACAGACAGAGAGCCAAATCATGAGTGAACTCCCATTCACAATTGCTTCAAAGAGAATAAAATACCTAGGAATCCAACTTACAAGGGATGCGAAGGACCTCTTCAAGGAGAACTGCAAACCACTGCTCAATGAAATAAAAGAGGATACAAACAAATGGAAGAGTATTCCATGCTCATGGGTTGGAAGAATCAATATTGTGAAAATGGCCATACTGCCCAAGGTAATTTATAGATTCAATGCCATCCCCATCAAGCTACCAATGACTTTCTTCACAGAATTGGAAAAAACTACTTTAAAGTTCATATGGAACCAAAAAAGAGCTCGCATCGCCTAGTCAATCCTAAGCCAAAAGAACAAAGCTGGAGGCATCACGCTACCTGACTTCAAACTATACTGCAAGGCTACAGTAACCAAAACAGCATGCTACTGGTACCACAACAGAGACATAGATCAATGGAACAGAACAGAGCCCTCAGAAATGATGCTGCATATCTACAACTATCTGATCTTTGACAAACCTGACAAAAACAAGCAATGGGGAAAGGATTCCCTATTTAATAAATGGTGCTGGGAAAACTGGCTAGCCATATGTAGAAAGCTGAAACTGGATCCCTTCCTTACACCTTATACAAAAATTAATTCAAGATGGATTAAAGACTTAAATGTTAGACCTAAAACCATTAAAATCCTACAAGAAAACCTAGGCAATACCATTCAGGACATAGGCGTGGGCAAGGACTTCATGTCTAAAACACCAAAAGCAATGGCAACAAAAGCCAAAATTGACAAATGGGATCTAATTAAACTAAAGAGCTTCTGCACAGCAAAAGAAACTACCATCAGAGTGAACAGGCAACCCACAGAATGGGAGAAAATTTTTGCAACCTACTCATCTGACAAAGGGCTAATATCCAGAATCTACAATGAACTCAAACAAATTTACAAGAAAAAAACAAACAACCCCATCAAAAAGTGGGTGAAGGACATGAACAGACACTTCTCAAAAGAATAAATCTTATGTCACATGATAAAAGAGAAAAGAAATAATAAAAATATGTTCTTAGTTCAAGTGTATTCATGCACAAACATGTTTAACAAAAGAAGGAGGAAATACTCATGACAATTACAGTCCTCTTTTCTACAGGTGGTTTGTGTTCGTAGCTGGTATTGATGACTACCTTCTTCTACTACCCATTCTGTATTCCCTTTGCCTTCAGCAAGCACCTCTGCAGGTCGTGGGTTTTTTCCTGATGGAGTGACCCAAACCTTTGTTCCTGAAGGGTCTGGGTCATTTGTAGTCCTGCCTCAATTGGGCTGTTGTAGTTTTCATTGACCTTAATCACAGGGCATGGTAATAGTAAGAGATGCCCTAATGGATCTCCTGTATTCCATGCATATTCTTCCTTACCTCTGTTGTGGAGTACTAGACTGATTTCATCTTGATAGTCAAGGTCAGCCACCCCAGCCAACGATGTAACTCTCTTGTTAGCCTGTTGACTTCAAGGTAGGAGGACCCCAAAGTGTCCAGATGGCAATCTAAACTTACAGTTTAATGGAATCATTGTTGTGTCTCCTGGTGGCAGCATTTCTCCCTTTGAAACTATGGCCTCTAGGCTAGTGGAACATAGTGTCACAGAAACAGGAAACTAAAATTTTGCTAGTGGATCACTCCGGGTGAGGGTAAGTGGTGCCACTTCCACTTCCACCCCTTGATTCCTGGACCCGTGAATCCTAGCTATGGGAGAAACAGTACCATATATTAGATGCTGATTCAGAGCATACACAGACTTCTGGAGAACTTTGCCGCAGCCCTGCAAAGTATTGTCACCTAGTTGGCCTTGTAATTGTGACTTCAAAAGGCCATTCCACTGTTCTATCAATCCAGCTGCTTCAGGATGATGGGGAACATGGCAAGACCAGTGAATTCCATGAGCATGAGCCCACTGCCACACTTCTTTAGCTGTAAAGTGAGTGCCTTGGTCAGAGGCAATGCTGTGTGGAATACCATAACAGTGGATGAGACATTCCATGAGTCCATTGGTGTAGTCTTGGCAGAAGCATTGTGTCCAGGATAGGCAAACCCATATCCAGAGTAAGTGTAAGTGTCTTTGCCCTTTCCATGATTGAAGAGGTCCAATATAATAAATCTGCCACCAGGTAGCTGGCTGATCACCCCAAGGAATGGTGCCATATCGAGGGCTCAGAGTTGGTCTCTGCTGCTGGCAAATTGGGCACTCAGCAGTGGTTGTCACCAGGTCAGCCTTGGTGAGTGGAAGTCCATGTTGCTGAGCCCATGCATAACCTCCATCCCTGCTACCAGGGCCACTTTGTTCATGGGCCCATTGGGCAATGACAGAGGTGGCTGGGGAAAGAGGCTGAGTGGTGTCCAGAGAACGGGTGATCCTATCCACTTGGTTATTAAAATCCTTCTCTGCCGAGATCACTCATTGGTGAGCACTCACATGTGATACAAATATCTTCACAGTTTTTGACCACTCAGAGAGGTCCATCCACATACCTCTTCCCTAAATTTCTTTGTGACCAATTTTGCTATCATGCTTCTTCCAAGTCCCTGACCATCCAGCCAAACCAGTGGCTACAGTATATAATCACACTTCTTGCATTTCTCCTTCCATGCAAGGTGCACAACCAGGTGCACTGCTCAAAGTTCTGCTCACTAGGAAGAATTTCCTTCACTGCTGCCTTTGAGGGATGTCCTAGAATGGGGCTGTAGTGCTGAAGCTGTCCACTTTCAGGTGGTGCCTGCATATCATGCAGAAGCATCTGTGAACCAGGCCCTAGTATTCTCTTCCTGTGTCAACTGATCATAGGGAACTCCCCATGAGGCCATTGGTGCAGGCTAGGGGAGAGAAGGCAGGGTGGCAAGAGTGGAGACCAATGGGTATTTGAGCCACTTCATGAAACTTACTTGTGCCTTCAGGACCTGTTTGAGCCTGATCATGTATATACAACTTCCATTTGATGAGGGAATGCTTCTGTGCACCACCCACTTTATGGCTAGATGGGTCAGATAGCACTCAGTTCATGATAGGCAGTTAAGGTCTCATGGTGACTTGATGACCCATAGTCAAACGTTCAGTTTCTACCAAAGCCCAGTAACAGGCCAAGAGCTGTCTCTCAAAAGGAGAGTAGTTATTTGCAGAAGATGGGAGGGCCTTGGTCCAAAATCCTAGAGGCCTCCCCTGTGATTCACCTATGGGGGCCTGCCAAATGCTCCAAACAGCATCCCTATCTGCCACTGACACGTCAAGCACCATTGGATCTGCTGGGTCCATATGGCGCAAGTGGCAGAGCAGCTTGCACAGAAGCCTGGACCTGTTGTAGAGCCTTCTCCTGTTCTGGACCCCACTCAAAACTGGCAGCCTTTCAGGTCACTCAATTAATGGGATGGAGTAATACAGCTAAATGAGAAATGTGTTGCCTCCAAAATCCAAATAGACCCACTAGGCGTCATGCCCCTTTTTTGGTTGTAGGAGGGGCCAAATGCTGCAACTTATCCTTCACCTTAGAAGAACTATCTCAGCAGGCTCCACACCACTGGACCCCTAGAAATTTTACTGAGGTAGAAGGTCCCTGAATTTAGTTGGATTTATTTCCTATCCTCTGGCATGCAAATGTCTCACCAATAAGTCGAATGTGTTTGCTACTTCTTACTCATTGGATCCAATCGGCATAATGTCATCAATGTAATGGACTAGTGTGATATCTTGCAGAAGCAAAAAAGTAATCAAGGTCTCTCCAAATAAGATTATGACACAAAGCCGGAGAGTTGATATAGTCCTGAGGTAGTACAGTAAACGTATATTGTGGCCTTGCCAGCTGAAGGCAAATGGCTTCTGGTGGACCTTATGGACAGGAATGGAGAAAAAGGCATTTGCCAAGTCAATGGCTGCATACCAGGTACCAAGAGATGTGTTAATTTGCTCAAGAAATGAAACCACATCTGGTACAGAAGCTGCAATTGGAGTCACCACTTGGTTAAGTTTACAATAATCCACTGTCATTCTCCAAGATCCATCTGTCTTCTGCACAGGCCAAATGGGAGAGTTGAATGGGGATGTGGTGGGAATCACCACCCCTGCATCTTTCAAGTCCTTGATGGTGGCAGCAATCTCTGCAGTCCCTTGAGGAATGTGGTGTTGTTTTTGATTTACTATTTTTCTAGGTAAAGGCAGCTCTAATGGCTTCCATTTGGCCTTTCCCACCATAATAACCCTCACCCTACCACTCAGGGCACCAATGTTGGGGTTCTGCCAGCTGCTAATTATGCCAATTATGCATTCTGGCGCTTGGAAAATGACCACAGGATGAGTTTGGGAACCCTCTGGACCCACTGTAAGTCAGACCCGAGCTAAAACTCCATTGATTACCTGACCTCCATAAGCTCCTGCTTTAACTGGAGGACCACAATGATGTTTTGGGTCCCCTGGAATCAATGTCAGCTCAGATCCAGTGTCCAGTAGTCCCAGGAATGTCTGATCATTTCCCTTTCCCCAGTGCAGTTACCCTAGTAAAAGGCTAGAAGTCACCTTGAGGAAGGATGGGAGAAAGATTCACTGCATAAATTGTCAGTAATGTAGTGGGGTCTTTCCTCAAGGGGACCTGGCCTCCCCTTCACTCAAGGGATTCTGGGTCTGTAAACTGGCTCAAGTCTGGAAATTGAGGGACCATGATTCTCTGTTTTTGTAATTCAAATTAGTCTTTTGTTCATTCGACCTAGAAGTTTTCTGCTTATATAAATTAAGTAGGAATGCAGATGGCTTCCTATCAGTTTCACTTCTAGGAACACCCTCATTAATTAGCCAGTGCCAGAGCTCTACATGAGTCAGACTATTTTGATTGCTGCTTTGTCTCTGCCGTCCATTACAGTTGACTGCTGCCACCTGGCCCCTGCCACCTTAAGATCCAATTATTTCCATTGTATTTAAATTTTGTAGTGGAGTGACTGTGGTTCCCACCATTAGATCTGACATACAGAGAAGAGCAATTGTAGGGCTTTTCAAAAATGCAGGTGCTGCCTTCACAAATCTATTTTGCGAGGCATTGATCAAGGGTATATCTTCTGGACCCTCCCAGCTTGGAGGAGTAAGTCTAAAGTGACTAATCCACTCCACCATTCCAATCTCCCTAAGCTTTTGGATCCCTTTCTCTACATTAAACCAAGGGAGATCAGGCATTCCCAGCTCATTCACAGCGGGCCATCTTTTAATCCATATTTCAGCTAACCAAGAAAATAAACTATTAGAACCTTTTATAACTCCCGAGCTGCAACATTAAATGTAGAGTCCCTGCTTAGTGGGCCCAAATCAATAAATTCATCCTGCTCCAACTCTGTGTTCCTTCCACCATTATCCCACACCCTTAAAATCCATTCCCATGCCTGTTCTCCAGATTTCTGTTTATATAAATTAGAAAACTCAAGCAGTTCTTTTCAAGAATAGTGCATCTCCTCATGGGTCATACATGGGGGTGGCTCCTGAGAAGAATCAATGTTATCTTTCCTAGCAACTGCCTCAGGGAGGCCATCACTGTTAGGCAGTGTAGGGTTTATCTCCTCAAAGGTGGAAAGGCTGAGGGCAGCTTAGGTCAAGGAGGGGATGTTGCCACTACTGGGGATGGGGAAGCCATCTCTTCTGACAAAAAAGTTTCATCAGAGTTTACAAACTCAACATCCCCAGATTCATCAGGGTCCTCCCACACATCCCCATTCCAAGTTGCAGGTTCCCATTATTTTCCAGTCAATGCCCTCACTTTAACAGCAGATACCTGACGGGGCTGTGCATGCACCTTTCGCTGCAGGTCAGCCAGTCACAAAAGACCTTGTTTCTGTTTTTCTACAGTTTCAGCTCTTTCTCTACAGGAGATAAGACTCTCACTCATGGCAATCTTAGAAAATTTGAGGCTCAGTATTGGCTTCTAGAGCTGGGAGATAGAATCCCTGAGTGCATCATTTTCTTTCATCACTTTGTTCACTGAATTTAGGAGCAACCAACCAACTTCATTATGTTCTTGGTTCTCCACATACGGTCAAAGGTTCTATGTAAGAGTCACTAAACTCCTTGTCTCTCATGAGCAATGAATCAGGAGTGTCAAAGGCATTTGTTTTGCATAACTCTCTAAAGAGTTCACTCCAATGACTATCAGTGTTCTCCATACTATTAGAAGTAGAGTCCTTAGCATTTTATGGTCTAATCATATTAAGCATCCAAATCCAGAAACCCCAAAACCAATGAAAGAACTCCATCGTTAATATTCTGCTCCTCTAGAACCACTCCTGGTACCAAAAATCTGTATTAGTCAGGGTTCTCTAGAGCGACAGAACTAATGAAAATATATATATATATATGAGTTTATTAAGTATTAACTCCATATGATCACAAGGTCCCACAATAGGCCATCTGCAGGTTGAGGAGCAAGGAGAGCCAATTCAAGGTCTAAAACTGAAGAACTTGGAGTCTGATGTCAAGGGCAGGGAGCATCCAGCACAGGAGAAAGATGTAGGTTGGGAGGCTAGGCCAGTCTCTCTTTTCACATGTTCTTTTTGCCTGCTTATATCCTAGCCATGCTGACAACTGATTAGATTGTGCCCACTCAGATTAAGAGTGGATCTGCCTTTCCCAGCCCACTGACTCAGATTTTAATCTCTTTTGACAATACTCTCTCACACACACACCCAGGACCAACACTTTGTATCCTTCAATCAAGTTGACACTCAGTATTAACCATCACACTTCTCATTCCTTTTTTTCTTTTGATTGTACACATTCCAGTAACCTGTCTTCAAGTTAACAGATTTTTTCTTTTGCCTGATCAATGCTGCTGTCAATACTCTATTGCATTTCAAATTTTATTCATTGTATTTTTTTGGCCATAAAATTTATATTTAAAAATTATTTCTATCTCTCTGTTATATTGCTTGTTTTGGTTGTTTATTGTTTTCTGATTTTGTTAAACTGTTGCTCTGTATTTTCTTAAATAAAGTTTACTAAGTTTCCTTAGAACATTTTGAATTCTTTGTCTAGCAGTTTTTTTAATCTCCATTTCTTTGGGATAAGTTACTGTGAAATTACTGTGTTCTTTTGGGGGTGTTATGTCTCCTCTGTTTTTCATGTTTCTTATTGCTTTATATTGATGTCTATACATTGATGGAGCTATCTCCTCTTCCAGATTGTACAGCTAGTTTTTCTGGAAGATCTTCCCCTACAGGGTTTGTGAGGGCGCTTCTGGATGAAGTGCAGTGGCTCTGATACAAGCGAGTTCAGCTCTGTAGTCTCTGTACAGCTTTGTCAGCTGAGATTGCTGTTGACAAAGATTGCAGGGATCCTCAGTGGCTGCAATGGTTATTGAGGTCTTCAGAGATGATGGCAGCTAAGATCCTCTCAATCTCTTTTTTCTCCCACTGGAGATATTTTAGCTGAGGGGATCGATCACTCTTGGCCTGCGTCTGGGTTGCAGGCCAGTTCATGGTGATGGTGGTATTGCTGTCTGTTGAGTAGCACCCAGGCAGTGGCCACTTACCTGAGACCTGACACATTAGCATATGTAAAGGACTATAGTTTTGGGATTTGGGATGATAAGAGCACTGGTGCCCAGGACACAGGTACCTCTACTTCTGATTTGGTACCAATATGCAAGTAGATGCTTGTGAAGCAGCTGGGGAGCTGAAAATAGAAACACAGACTTGTACAGAGTTATAGAAGCTGTGGAGTCAGGGTGGGGTCACTCTCTTCAGTGGCTGAGCTGAAGCTTGGGGTGCAGGTGCCTCCACTGCCATTTATTGGCAGAAGGAGGGGTGTGCCAATGTCTCCTGTGGATTTCCTCAGCATGATGGGCTGTTCATTACCTCAGTAGAAAAAAAAGTCACGGTCCTCTGCAAAGGAGGCCACTGGGAACCACAGTGGTTCCAGATTTGTGGGTAATACCTGTAGACTTCCCCCTTCTTCTTTGTTTCTAGCTGCCTCCTGGTGTCCTAGGTATGCTGGTCTCACTAGCATACCTAGTACTGGTCTCACTAGTGATCCTTTATAAATGGATATTCTCCAGGTTATTTTTTTTGAGGCTTGAGGAAGGGGGAGGGTGGTCCAAAGTGTTGCTGCAGCTTCTTTAATGGGCCCTTGAACCCTTTTTTTAACTACTTATGTTTATGGCTAGCTGTCTATGTTTGTCTTTTGGTGGGAGAATGTAGGCTGATATATCTTACCATACCATCTTTGTGACATCATATCTAAAGTTTTAAAAAATTGTTATAACTAAGACTTAAAGAGATTGAGTAACCTGTCTGAGATCTCACAGTGAGTGCTGAAGTAGAATTAAAACCTGGGCCATATAGTTCTCAAATCACTTTTTTTCTTTTAATATTAACTGCATCTTCGCTAATGCACACACCCATTGTCTCTTTCTGATTGTCTCGTGGATGTTTTTGTTCTCAGATAGCAGATAAAAATGTATAGATAGAACAAGTATAAGAAGGCTTTTCTATTGACGGATAATTTTCTGAGGTGATATTCTTAGGGAGAACTACATATTAAATGAAAAACTGTCTGTTTTATTAGTGATGTCAAACAATGATTTCTCCTGGGCTTGGCACTGTCTGACAGAAAAAATTTCCAATTGTAGACTAATTGATTTTTGTCATAACTTAAGAAAATAGGAATTTCCATGACCTTTGCTTAAAATAGAATGCAATTATTTTTGCTTTTATTTATGTGCCTTGCCACTACAATCTTTTTAAGCCACCCCATTCATTTAAATGCTCTTTCCAGTATTTAGCACTGCACGTTTTCTGGTGATTAATACTGGGCTAATTTAATGTTAGCTTGAATTTGGTTATCTAAGGAATTGGTACTCTAGGTAGTATACTGACTGGCACCAAACTAAAGCATTTATTATCACAGCATAATAAATAACAAACCTGATATAGTTTGTCTCTGTGTCCCCACCCAAATCTCATCTCAAATTGTAATTCCCATGCGTTGAGTGAGGGACCTGTGGGAGGTAATTGGATCACGGGGATGGTTTCCCCATGCTGTTCTTGTGATAGTGAGTGAGTTTTCATGACAGCTGCTGGTTTTAAAGTGTGGCACTTCCTTGCTCTCGCTTTTCTTTCTCCTGCTGCCATGTAAGATGTGTCTTGCTTCCCTTTCATCTTCTGCCATAATTGTAAGTTTCCTGAGGCCTTCCCAGCCATGAAGAACTGTGAGTCAATTAAACCTTTTATATATATATATATATATTATATATATATGTGTATATATGTATCTATACATATGTAAATGTATCTATACATATATATGTATAGATTTATTTATGTATTTATATACATATATACATACAATAGGTATATATGTATTTATATACAGTATATATGTATTTATATACATATATACATACAACACGTATATATGTATTTATATACATATATACATACAACACGTATATATGTATTTATATACATATATACATACAATACATACATATATACGTATATATGTATTTATATACATATATACATACAATACGTATATATGTATGTATATATACACAATATGTATATATGTATGTGTATATATATACACAATATGTATGTATGTATGTGTGTGTGTGTATATATATATATATATATATAAAATTATATATAATTTACCCAGTCTCAGGTAGTATCTTGATAGCAGTGTGAGAATGAACTAATATAAAACCTCCACTGCCTTTGGCAAGAGTGTTTAAGTATTTGTATTAGAAACTAGATTGACCATTTCTCTTTTCATACTTAGAGTGGCAGAGTGACTGCTCATACTAAGATGCAAAAAACCTTTCTTTTAAGATTCAAAAGGACTCACAAGTCTTACACAACATTTCAGAACCTTCTGCATTCTATTTGTATAAAGGTTCTTTGTTTATCTGGGTTCTCCTTTATTTTCTCCTTGTGGTTTCTCCATATTCTTGTATCTCACTGTTATTCTAATTATTCTTTCTTAATAAAAATTTAAATTACAGAAGAAATTAATGTCTTGTGTAGGTTAACTTTTTCATTTATTTCACACAAAAATCTACATGATGGAAAATAGAATTCAGAAACTGACAAAATCATCTCCATTAATCCAAACACAATAAACAGTGAGCAAATATTGATTAAAAGCAAAATACTCACATGGCTTTCTTTTGAAGAAAAAATAACCATCTCATCTAAAACTATAGCAACATCTTATTTTTGTGTGGCTTCCATCTTCTCATATGCCATAATAAAAAAATGATGTTAGGACTCTCTATGAAGAGAACATTAGCTAGTTTGTGGAATAAGAGAGAATTTAAGATATAAAAATAGGGTCCTAGTGGAAATTGTGAGAAATGCTGATGAAAGTTTGGCAGATTAGCTAACCAGCAATAGTGTAGTTTCCAAAGCAGAATAGAAGAGTCAAGACTAGAAATTGTTTCTGAATTTTAGATGTCTTTTACAATTGCATACATTGCCTATACTTTCCAGATGGGAGGCATCTTTAAATCAGAGGCTATATCTTTATTTTTGTGTACCCCACTATGTCTTCTAACCTTTCCTTTAATCACTACTGCCTTTATTTTTATGTTCATTCTGGGATTCATTAATTCATTTACATGTTTAATCTAGTAATAACAATTGTTCAGCCATTACTGTATGTGTGTGTCGTGCACTATACTAGGATTAGAAATAGAGAAATAACTTATGAATTCTATTTTCATTTATTCATTTGTTTACTCTTTGATTTAATAAATATTTACTTAAATACTACTATTTGACAGGCATTGCTTTAGGCATTTGGAATACGTTCTTGACTTAAAGTCTATCTTGTCTGATATAAGTATGGCTACCTCTGCTCTCTTTTGTTTACCATATGTATGAAATATTTTTTTTCCATCTTTTCACTTTCAGACTATGTTTGTCCTTAAAGCTAAAGTGATAGCTTGTAGGTAGCATATCACTGTACCTTGTGTTTTTTTCGTTTTTGTTGTTTTTTTTTTGTTGTTGTTGTTGTTTTGTTTTTTTTTGTTTTTTTTTGAGATGGAGTCTTGCTATATCACCCAGGCTGATCTTGGCTCACTGCAACCTCTGCCTCCTGGGTTCAAGCGATTCTTCTGCCTCAGCCTCCTGAGTAACTGGAATTATGGGCACACGCCACCACATCTGGCTAATTTTTGTATTTTTAGGAGAGACAGGGTTTCACCATGTTGGTCAGGCTGGTCTCGTACTCCTGACCTCGTGATTCACCCACCTTGGCCTCCCAAAGTGCTGGGATTACAGGCATGAGTCACCACACCTGGCCCATTGTACCTTGTTTTTAAATTTTTTCCAAATCTATACAGCTACTCTATGTCTTTTGATTAAAAAAGAGTACATTTACATCTAAACTAATTATTGATAGGGAAGAACTTGCTATTTTGTTAATTGTTTTCTGACTTCTCTGAAGTGCTTTACTTTTTCTTCCTTATTTAAGACAAAATTTGGATAGGGACACAGCCAAACCATATCATCTGTTATTGGAGCTTCGTTAGTTTCTTTGAAGATGTCATGTTGCTTTAATTCTCTGTGATCTTTATATTCTTGCATTGTTTCTGCACATTTAAAAATCAGTCACCTTTTCCACTCTTTACAGGTTCACTTTGTCAGGAAAAGACCTTCACAGTCAGCCAGACTTGGGGTTCTTGATGGGAATATACAAGTGAACAAAATAGAAAATTCTGTTCCTGTGAAACATATTCAAGAAGAGTGAAGCAGAAAATAAATAAATAAATAACACAATTAGTAATACATTAGAAGGGAATAAATACTATGGGATAAATGAGTAAAGTGGCAAGAAGAGGCTAATAGGAATTGCAGGCTGCAATTTTAAGTATGGTGCTATAGTTAAGCCTCAGTGAGAAAGTAACACTTGGACACAAATTTCATATAGGTAAGAGAGTTACCCACGTGGCTCTATGAGGCAAGAATAGCCAACACAAAAGCCCTGAGGTGATATGATCTAGTAGTAGAGAAGCCAAGTGTGATGGCAGGTGGAGTGGGGAGGAGTTGAGGTCAGAGAGGATTTAGAGAACCTGATTATGTAGACCCTTGCAGAGTTTGGCTTTTTCTCCATGTGAAATGAGGAACCAGGCTGGAGTTCTGAGCAGAGAAATGGCATGAACTGACTTACATTTTAAAATGATCACTCTGGCTGCTGTGTTTATAATGAACTCTTTGGAGTCCAGGGAAGTCATGGGAGGGCAGTTAAAAAGTTGTCATAGAAATTCTGGCTCATGTTGGTATGTTGTACTAGGGAGGTAGAGACAGTAGTGTGAAATGGCAAGATTCCACATGTATTTTGAAGGTAGAATCAAGGGGATTTTCTGACAAAATGTGTGTAGGTTATGAAAGAAAGGAGATATAGACTCATCCTTATACTCAAAGGATGAGTCTAAGGTTTCATAGTTTACTTAATGAAATGATGAAGAAAATCACTGGTTACCAGGTAGTGCTATTATAAAGGTACCAATGAGGTTAACAAGGAGCCCAGTGTTGCCTTATTGAAATGAGTTATAGTGTTAGGGAAGACTACCTAGAGAAGATAATATTTCAACTGACTTTTGGTAACACAAGTAGATCTTTGTTAGGTTAAAAAAAAAGAGAAGATAATGATTCAGAATGTGGGAAGTTAGTAAATAAAAAAGGAGGAAGGAGAAAGAGTATAGGTAGAGAAATAGCGAGAGATAAAGAAGTAGGAAGCAGGAAATTATGCAGGAGTTTATGTCCTATGTAAAAATTATTGAACTTCATTATAAATGTTGGGGATAGCCTCTTGAAGGTATTAAGCAGAGATATTACCTTATTAATAAGAATTCTTTAATTCCTATTAATATAAAGGAATATTTTGGAAATACTGTGTCAGAGACGATATATTGAGGGGAGACAGTTGGGTTAATTTTGTGATCTAGATAAGATACAATAAAAACATGAACTGAGACTTTTCCTGAGGGAACACATATGAAGTAGAAGGTAAGATATGCAGATTATTGTTGAATATTAGATAAGGGTGAGGGAACAACCCTGGGAGTCATCACCTAAAATAGAAAATAAAAGATATAGACAGGTTTGAAGAGGTACATGATAACTTTGGTTTGAACAAAGTGAGATTGTGCAATCTCTCAGTTGAATTGATTAATAGGATCAAATATATAAATGTAAGCTTCGGATAAAGGTCCAGATGGGGATTCAAGTTGGAGAAGCATAACATAGGGGGATAACTTAAGCCTCATAATTTGATTATTTCACTTAAAACAACAAAAAATACTACTGAGAACAGAGTTGAGTAATGTACCAGTATCTAGAAGCAAGCCAGAATGAAAGTGGTCCATAAATAAGACATGTAATGGGAAAAGAGAAAGGAGCTTCAGGTGACAGGAGTATTACAGAAAGGAGAAAATTGTACAAGAGGAAGTGGTCAATAGTGCCAAATGCTTTAGTTTCTCTGAAGATGAGGTAAATATATGCCATGTGGTTGGCAATATGAATGTTATGACATCCTAAAAATGTTATCATGGTTTATGATTCCAGAAGAGGCAGACAGTCAATGTGGAGATTTGTGAACAAATGATATGAAAGGCAGTAGCACAGAAAAAAGCGGAAAATAGACTTGCATTTCAGAAAATGGGTCAATATTTGCACTCTAGATATGTTGTTATTAATTAGAAATCTGAATTCAGTATGTCCAGTTTCCTTAATCTTTGCCTCTAAGAATATTGTCTCTCTGTTTTCACATGGATTCATTTTAAGTTTGCATCTATTATAACACAAATATGTGCTTTTGTAGTCAGAACATGCAATTTATTTTTCTGGCTTCATATAAAAATTCCTGTGGAGGAGATACACCTGCTCTGTGTCTTTGCCTATCGTGTGTGTCTTTAGATGTGTGTATGTGTGTGTGTGGGGGGTGTGTGTGTGTGTGTCAGAAACCTAATTTGAGAAGTATCTGTCATAGAGAAAGCATTAAATGTCAATGAGTAAATCTAAAAACAATCTCAGCTCAAAATTTAGCCATTTTATATCTTGTCAGGTGGTAGTCATAGTAGATTTATAGTAGGAACTTTTCCATAACCACAAACCCCCTTAATTTCCAATGGTGACTACCTATTTCTAAATAATGACATTGGATATAAAGGGTAGGGTGAATAAAGGTAAATGTTTCAGAATGACTCATTTTCCTCTTAGGAAACCAACTCAAAATAGAATTCCCTGCTGATGGCTAGGTCAGAAAGGCTACATTATATACAGTGTTCTAGAAATACATTTGTTGCTGTGGTACTGCTAATCACGTCATCCAAATCATGCTCTTGTTTTCTTACTTTTCAAATTATACTTCCATTCGTCTTTTAAAAATAATTATTATATTTTTACATATAAATATTTGTAATAATAGACCATTGGAATACAGAGAAAAAATAGCCTAACTACTTTTCCAAGTTAACATTTTACATGACAAAAAGATAATAAATACCTGAGGTACAAAGCAGTAGAGCTTAAATTAAATCTGGCCTAACTTTAAAAATTGTGTGAGAGAGATGACTTTGTCACAGACCTCAAAAATACCAAGTGTCCCTAAATAAACATGACTAATTGTAAATTTTCATGAGTATGTAATCCAAGTGATCCCTGTTTATTAATACCTGGAAATGATGAAAACAAACATCTACCATAAACATTGATTTAAGAGCTTTTTAAGATAAGAACAGTATTAGCATATATAATGTGCAATGCTACCACCTTAGACAAACAGGTGTCTTCTACCTTAGTTATTTCATGCATACACTTTCTAACAAATATTTACTCTTCCTGACCATGAAGATAAAGAACATAAAGCCATTAAGTTCTGTTCTCTCGTACTGTTATTAACACCTTGTCCCTTCACTTACTTATGCTTTTAAATCTACAATGCATTTTGGGCAAACTCTTCATATCTGCACTTGAATTGCACTCTCCAGCAGCCTCCCTTAACCTGTAAGTTGTCTCTGGAGCTCTCCAGTGAAATGATCAGGAAAGATACTGGAGAGTTAAGGCCATGATATGAAGGATGTGAGATATTTTTATGTATCATGCCCAAAGCTACATGCCCAGTTCATTCTCTTTTGCTATTCCCAGTCCTAGAGACACTGCAATTTGCTCCAACATGGAAGATAGGTGTTGGCTTTGGAGGTTCAACAGCACCAAGTCTAGGGCTAGAGAAGAGTGAGTCATAAACTCAGAGTAAATAAATATGAATCCATAATTCCCTATTTCACCTTAGTTCCCAGTGATTCCTAATTCCTGTAGCCTTTTCACCATTCATGTGCATAACACTTCTTTTACTCATCCATTCATCCAATATTTGTTGAGTGATAGTTCTATACCCAGCTCTATTTTTGTGCTAAGACTACAATGATGAAAATATACCTATAACTTTAAAGAGCTTTAGTAAGAATGGCAATTAGTCCTTCCTTACACAGAGGAGGCTTACAGATCAATGTATGAAGAACTCTATGCTCCCTGCCCCCATTAGCTCCAAATCAAGGGCTATCTTATACTACTTTTGTGTTCATCTGACAAGTCAGGTTGCCTCCTCAGATATTCCATGGTCTAGAACTTTTCTAATCCAATACCCTATTTTTTCCCATGGTGGTGTTTCTAACGTCTGGTATCCTAGATATGTTTAAATTCTAGCCCCAACATTGTATGATTTTATTGTTTAATCTATCTTCAAACCTCCTCCAATAATGGCCTAACAAACAAAGTGGCATAAGATTTTGATGTTCTTCTCTGCTGCCGTATCTTTCAAGGAGAATTTCTATTTTTCATTTTAATTCTTCCCCATAGAATCTCACATAGCTCTTTGTTACCCTCTTATGGAAATTTTTCTTATTCTAAATTATATAAGAGTTGCTTGCGTGCTATTATTTGATGGTTTGAGAATATAATACAATACTTTTGTATGACATTAACTAAAAGTTTCATGAATGGAACTTTGAAGCAACTTCCCTCTGCTCTTCCACACCATGTATATTATTCTACTTCTGGAAAAATTACTAAAACCAGTTCAGCCTCCAAGACCGTGTTTTTAAACCATATATGACAGAGTTCTCCTTAAATTCAACACAGTTGTCAAGTGTCAAGCTGGGACTCATTCTGAATCTTGGTTTGCTTTGATATGAAAGTAGGATTTTTGGATTTGATCCCTAAATTTCCACAGGACATAAAGAGTGGAATAATGGAAGGAACCTAAGAAAATTAGAGAACAGCACAAATATTAGTGCTAATATTAGTATAAGGGTCTTCCTGGGATACCTGAAGGATGATTCTACTGTAAGATCAGCCTAGTGCATTCACAGATCAAGCTATGATTGAAAGCTCAGAACTTCTGCCTACAGTTGTGGGTAGTGCCTTAGACATTTGGCTACCAATGGCTGGCCACTGAAATTCTTCCTCCTTCTCTACAATATCTATCAATATTTTTTCTCTTCACTCCACACCCATACTTCTTACAGGTGGGCAAATGACATTTTCTCTTTCTTATGTTATATACTTTGCACAGTGAAAGACAAATCTTTCAGCTGAAGCCCCTCCCCATCCCAAAAAGATTCCTTACCTTATACCACATCATATAGAAATACTAACTTCACCACTGACATTAAAAATTCAGCCCAAAAGCCGCTTATACATTTCTTACCATTGCCTTTGGCCTGAGTTATGGACATTGATAGGCCTTCCAGAGCAATGTGTTCTAGAAATCAACCCTAGATTAGCTCCATGCCCTTATAAAACTTTCATCTTTGTTTTAAGAGTGTAATCTCAGTTACTTAGTCTCTGAACTGGAATCTATAGTATTAATATCTCCCGGCTGAGTGTGGTGGCTCACACCTGTAATCCCAGCACTTTGGGAGGCTGAGGTGGGTGGATCACGAGGTCAGAAGTTCGAGACCAGCCTGACCAATATGGTGAAACCCTGTCTCTACTAAAAATATAAAAATCAGCCAAGCGTGGTGGTGGGCACCTTTAATCCCAGCTACTTGGGAGGCTGAGGTAGGAGAATTGTTTGAAACTGGAAGGCGGAGGTTGCAGTGAGCCGAGGTTGTGCCACTGAACTCTAGCCTGGGCAACAAGAGTGAAACTCTGTCTTAAATAAATAAATAAATAAATAAAAATATTAATATCGCCTTTGTAAGGTTATTAGGATAATTAAAGAGTGGATGCAAAGTGCTTAGCACAGTGAATAGCACATATTGAATAGTGAATAAGTTTAGGCTCTGATAATGATGACCATGATGATGTCATGAGCCTATTTGTTCATAGTCATATATTGCCAATAACTTTAATTCATGCTAACCCCACTCCTGCCCCCCTCAACAATATATTGGAATAGGCCCCCTATTTCCCACACTAAAATATGCCTTATCCCATACTTAGGGAGTGCCAGGGGATTTTTGAATTGAAATCAGAAATCAAGTAAGAAACAAGTAAGTTACTTGTTCTAAAAAGGGATAGGAGCCCTCACTGATGGACTCAGGTTGTCTCCAAATCCACTTCAGTTGGACCATAGAGTCTACAGGAAAAATGAAGAACATGACCATGCTCCAACTAGTCCTGAGGAAAATGGAAATTAATTTCATTTGAGTAGTATCCCCCCGACTTTGAATTCTTTTAAAATTTAACTATTACCTTTAATGGCTTGATATCCAGAGAGGATATTTATACTATAAAACCTTATAAAGCAAGGATACGCAGTTTTGTTTATGCTAGCACTTAGAAAGTTATTTAAGCAGTGATGGAGGAGGTAGGTAAAAGTGTGTGGTTATATTTCAACAAGGATTTTGAAATCTTTGGAACTTAAGGCTGTACAAAAATAATTGACCAAAAATGGAATAGCTGTGGCTATTTTTGATGGATATGCCAGCAGTTATATATTATGTCCTTTTACATTTATGTTTATTCAGCTTGACAGATGATATGAAAAAGGTGCTTTTGATTAAGCACTTTAATATCTTACATTTATATACTACCTTTCAACCCAAAGGATTAATAAGCTATGTTTATACAGTTTTATAAACGTTATAAGGAATTGGCCCTTTTCTTCACTGGGAATGGTAAAAAGTCACCTGTGGCAGCAATTTGCCCCCCCCCCCTTTGAAGGAGATAGGGAATTCAGACCAAGTTCATTAAGGTAGATTCAGCTGATACAGAATGTACTAAAATCATACCTATCGGGTAACTCCCACTTGTCTGATAAGTTATGGGAAAGAATTCCACTGAGAACATTGATCAATCTGCTACCTAATTAAGTAATATACTGTTTAGACAGTTTATTTTGAGTTGTCTCTTGTTGCTAGTGTGTGAGAAGGGTTTCTAGAAGTTTTGGCATTTACCATGTAAAACTACTAACTCATTTCCCTCAACTTGATAAAAAGAAGTAACAATAAATATTTCATCAACTATTTGCTTAAACTTTTCAAAAGTATTTTGTTTGGGACTCACTTTTCCTATATTAGAATGGAGAACAATGGTGCATCTGTTTGTGTGTGCATCAATACAAGGGATAATTGATAAATATGTAATAATAATTTATATATATGTTCTCTACATAGAATATTATCTTAAATGGTAAATAATGCCTTGATTATAGCCACTAGGGTTAAGTCAAATGGAAACTATTATTGGATTTCATTTTGAAGAGTAATGCTCTTATAATAGTTTCAGGTGCTTTTTCTTGACAACTAAAAACAACCAAAATGCAGCTTATTAGCTATAAGAATGAAAATAAAGTTATAATTCATAAACAATAAGGTAGCATTTAATATTTAATTTGAAGTCTGTCTTTCTCTCTCTCTCACTCTTCTCCCCATCTTTCTCTCTCTGTCTCTTACACACACACACACACCCCTAATTGAAGGAATCTTAAATCAAGATTCAAGAGACCCATGAGTTAGTCTTGATTTTTGTCATTCATTAACTTGCTGGTGAATGTCTCTCTAGCCTCAGTTTCTTAGTTTGTATTACTTCCTATGGAATTCATGGAAAAGAAAGTATATATATTATAATAATAGTATGTTAAATATATTAATCTTTAGAGAACTTGCTTGTCTTTTCAAAACCTCATGTATCACTATGTTAAAAAAAAAACAAATTCGTCTAAGTCCTAAAATAGCCTTTAGTAGTATAAACTTTATCACTGCATTAAGCTTTTTAGGCTGCCATATTATCCCTTACTGTATGAAATCCATCATGAATAGATTTGTGAAGCTTAAAGGATGTCCAATGTCCAATTAAGAACTTTAAATTTCTGGTTTATTCAGTTCCTATTTATGATAAGTTGAATTGAAGATGATGCCAAATTCAATGTTTTATAAGCATCAGAAAACATTTGATTAATATCTGCATTTTGGGAGGACAAGACTAAGGTCTACTTTGAAATATATCTAGAATATAGCCATATACTCTCTCAACTTTTATATACTCAAATTTATGAAAATAACTGGGTTATATTTGGAATATACCATTATGTTTAATGTATAACAGTAATGACTTTTCCCTCATTTTTATTATTTTCTCAGTAACTAGCAACATGACTAAACTCTAAGATTTGAATGCTCAGATTTTAAATGAAGGGGTTAGAACAGTATTTACAAAGAATTACAGAAGCTAAGTATCATAGTCTAGAGAAAAAAAAAAATCCATGTGTGCTGTTTCATTAGACTGTGATAGGTATAATTTGAGATGAGATGTATATTTATCTTGTGGCCCTAAACGTACAACGATCTCATGGCTTGTTTACACTGGTTAATAATAATCAACTCCACTCTCTTTGCAGTCTATTAAATTTCTCAGAGAATTGCTTGCATAAGGAACTCCCCCACATTAAATTGCTATGCATTCGAAAATGGATTAATCCTGTGTGTGTGGAAAGAGTTGATCCTGCAGACTAGGTTTTGCAGGATAATAAAAACCAAAAAGAAAATGCATTTTGACAAAATTGACTGTGCTAATACAATTTCTCAATCAACTCTCTGCATGCTATCTTTTACTAAGTGCCCTGGGTTGCGAATAATTGGTCCAATAAAGGCATTTCATTCTAATATCCATCTTATTGGGAATACCTGTGTTTATGAAAAAGAATATTTCCATAATTTATAAACTAAACAATTTATTGAGCCCTTGGTTAGAGAGTACTGTATTGTGTATTAAGCAGAAAACAAAGGGAATAGGAAACAGACTCTGCTTGAACTATCCCATCTAACTTAATTCTGCTCCATGGTAAATCTAGCTAGTGTATGTAAATCATTATGTTTTCCTTAGAGGTCAGGGCCTACATCATTTGTGTATCTCCCCATCCAAATACCATGCCTTGTGTAAAGCAAGTGGTAAATAAATGTTTGGAACATGTAACACTTAGAAGACTTAGTCTGATAGAAGCAAGACACTTTGTAAAATAAATGATAAAGAATATATTTGCCCTTGACTTTTAGATTTATACAAAAAAACACATTGATATGGCACCTAATCTCTCAAATTGATAGATTTATGGAATGATTTCCTCGTATCTATAAAGAAAACCAAAGTATCTTTGGCTGAAATTCAAAATCCTCCAGAATAATTTGTCACTGACTGACTTTTAGTCTCAACTCCATGACTTCTTCCTCCATACCAAACAGTCTAGCCATGTTGAATTATGCTTGAAAGATTGTACACCCTGGTTTCCCAGTTTGGACATGGCTTGGAACTGCTGTCTTAGAACAGTATTAAAACAACTGCTCTCATTTTTATAAGTGTATTTGTTTGGATCAGGTATATGGTTTTCCTAATTCATATACTCATTGAATGGGTATCTGTTCTTTCATGTTTCTGTAAATTTTGAAAAAATTATTGTTAAAGCTTCTATGTGTGACAAATATTTGGGTATGTGTTAAACCTTTAGATCTTCCCATGTGCAACCTAAAGGTTGAGTTGGCTCAAAGTTTCTGAAAGCATTATGTTTCCCAAAAGCTGTCTAAAACTAGATGAATCGTGGAAGCCTGGTTGGTTTAGATGCGCCCTAGAGCACTTCTGTTGATTCCATTGGGGAAGTTTCAACACTGTGCTTTCTTGGGGGATAATTCTAGAAACATTCTGGATTTAACTTAGTTGTTAAATTAGGACTATAGTGGACCCCTTCTCAGGCTGTTCCATTAAGATCCAAAACCATGGAAGCATCATACCTATTTTTCAAAGTACACCCCATCTGATAAATGTGTTCAGGGATTCCCTAATTTATCATATTAGTATTTCCAGAATAATTCCAGTCTCTTCAGAGGGAGCTTAGAACTTCAAACCAGGAAGTATTGAGGGACCAGGATATACTTTGGAAAATTAGTCACTTTGATAAAGATTATGCTAGTTTCTGTTTATTTCCTCAGATAAAATTCTGGCACCCAGTAGGAACATATCTGGAATCTGCCTGATTGAATTACTTTGATTTACATAAGTGTGGATGTGCACAGATTTAGTGAGCTGGTCTCCATGGCACTTCCTTCATCTGTGGTTTTCTGTCCATTTGTTTCCCATCCCCTGCCTTTGGCTTTTAGATCTGCAGTCTGATAATAAACATTTATTTTCTCCTTTGGCTCAGGACATGCAACTTCTGTCACAGTTAATATAAGGCAGTGGCATCTGCTAAAACAGCAATGCTGCTCTGAAAGCTTGCAGTTCAAACACAGCTACAATTCTTTTTTGCTGCCTTTATTTTTAGTCATAAGAGTATAGGAGGAGGGCAAAGTTCACAGTTCTTAAGATGTCAAAGAAATAATTCCTTCTGCCTCTGTCTGTAGAGCTAAGGGAGCTGGATGAAACCTTGGATAGTTTCATAGGAGCTAAGAGTACCTATGGCTACTAGAAGAACCTGCCCTGTGACTTATAATAGGAATGTGAAGAAGACTGAAAAATACTGCTAATGATTAGTAAACGTCAGCGGGACTATTTTTCTAAATTGTGACCCAGGGCACGTGTGAGCATGTGTGTATATGTGATCATAGACTCTCCCCTAAACAATGTTTCTCAATGTATTTTCTAGGCCTAAGAAGAATAATTAAATATTCATATTAAGTAAGGTATGGGAAATTATTTTAAAAGTTTAACCTTTCATCTTCAAACCCATGATGTTTCTGTACCTAAAGGTATATGTGCATTTCTAATTCACTGCACCTCAAGAGAAAAAATAGCTGAAATAGAAAAGATTCATACAGAAAGAATGTAAATAATCTTAGAGATACAAAAACCCAAATGAAAGTAAAATGAGATGAACGTTGAAAGGAAATATGCTTGTTATTTGTAAAATTATGAAGTCCATTTCTATCAAACCCCCAAATAACAGAATTAACTGGATGTTGCTTTTAATAGTGCTATTTTTGGATGAAAATACTATTTTCAACACAGTTGGCAGAGTTAGGGAATGTATGAGCAATATTCAGGTATCCAGAGTAGCACTAGTAGAAAGTCATTACTACCCTTAAACCTAAGAGGGCAAGGAGGGAAGTCACGTTACTGGGATATGGGAAGACCTGGAGCTACAGAGGGAAGAGCCACCAACAGGAGCCTGAGAAGTCAAGGGGCACACCCCCTGCCACAACCACAGTGCTAAATTAAAGATGGAGAGGAAAAAGTACCCAGAATTATCTCTTTCCATTTTTAGATTTCTTGCTGGTTTCTCTCACTAATTCAAACCCATTAAAGAAAGCCAAGGATCCTACATAATCAAGCACTTGGAGATCAACCCTCCTGGTGTATAGAATAGAACTGAGAAGACTGAAAGTTGTTCTAGTGAGGAAAAGGGAGCCAAGCAAGTAGAAAATATGCAGCACAAATGGAGACACTGACGTTATTATTTAGGTGTTACTATATTTCCCATGATACAGATACGGAACCTGAGTGTAGGATTGTTTAACCAATTTGCCCTAGGTCACAGATCTAGTGGAACTCGGACCACTTCCTGACATTTGTGTTTCTTACTCAATAGCCAATGCTGATTATTGTGTCACATTGCCACTTTAGTATTTTTATTTTTTTGCAGTTGATTGCAACTGGCAAAAATAAATATTTAAACAACATACACGTAATAAAAATCAAATTTATTGATAATAAACTAAAGCTAAAGCAAAATATAAGGAAATAAAAAAACTCGGTATTATATGGAGACAGTATGGGGAAAGTCAGTACACATTTATTCTTTTCCATTTTTTGCTTCGATTGCATTATTTCTTATATTCTCAGCAAAAGCTCGAAATTCCTGTCACATCGTCTTAAATTAGATTTTGCAGGCCAAGGGCCTGAAGCACGAATGTTTCTGCAAATTGGATGGAAAAAGTATTGCAATGGACCAAAGGCTTCAACATCAGCTTGGAGTTACAGCTTGAACCCTAGTCGAAAATACAGTTTGGGATGTGTGAGTGTGAGGGAAAGTAGTTAAAACTGCCTCCTCCTTTATACTTAAAATATTAAATATGAACCAGGAAGGAAGTGCTTCCAGTATTACATTATACATTTTTTTTATATTCCATTCTATGCTGCCAATATCATGTAAATGGGCTGTGGTGAAATGTAGCAAATGAAATGTTCTCAAATCAAAGTGAGAAGATTGTATGATCTTGACTTCAAAATTTAAACTTTTACATGTATTTACTTCTAGGTATAAGTGTTTTCCATAAAATGTCAAAGTTGTCAATTCCGCGATTTTATAAAATAAAATAATTGACTATTTTAACTCTTGGTATAATGTAGCATCGTGACAAACCCTAGTCCAGCATTGAGTTCATTTTTGTTTAAGTTTTTTCTCAATATTCAGTGTCAGATAGTGGAGGCCTAAAATGATGACAGGGATCCTCACTGAGCATTGAACAGGGAGTTTCATTAGGGCCTGAGGTGATAAAACAGGAAGGATGGGGCTATCCACATGGGCAGCTTTTCCATAGTATGTTACTTAGTATCAGGGTTCATCAAGGACAAGAAATAGGAAATGCATTACCAAACAAAGGAGAACGAAGTAGAAGGTATGAACAAATCATTAATGTTTGAAAGGAAGGAAATATCATAATTAATGGAAAAATGATTTTTTTAAAAAAATATTAAGTATAAGGAATGTGACATGACAGATGAAGACAAAGAAGTCAGTTGTCAGATATGGGAAGGAATGTGCTCCAATCAGAAGGACTGGCATGAGAAGACACAGGTTTGGGTGGAAACAATGGAGGTTACCTGTGGGACTCCTGTAGAGATATTAGTAATAAGAACCAGTGGTTTTGGTTAAGTGTAGACAAAGGATAGTGAGAGAACATGGAGGCTTCCAAGTTGAACCAAGAGATCAAAAACGGCAAATGTGGACTCTGGACATTTGGAGAATAGCTATAAAGGGACTAGTCAATATCGTCTCCTCCTTAGGATTCTGTCTCTTGGAAATTAACTTAGTCTTGAAAGATAAATGAAATTCCACAAATTAATTTTTAAAAAATTAATAATAAATAGCATTTAACCTCCCAATTCTTAAGATTTTTAATACTATATAGGTATCTATACAGGTATCTGCATGAGAAAAAAAAAATAGGTCTCTAATGTTGCTTTATATATATACATCTGTTTTAATGCATATTTCAAATGCTTTATTTTATTTTATTATACTTTCAGTTCTGAGGTACATGTGCAGAATGTGCAGGTTTGTTACATAGGTATACACATGCCATAGTGGTTTGCTGCACCCATCAACCTGTCATCTACATTAGGTGTTTCTCCTAATGCTATCCCTCCCCTAGCCCCCAACCCCCGACAGGCCCCAGCGTGTGATGTTCCCCTCCTTGTGTCCCTGTGTTCTCGTTGTTTGATTCCTACTTACGAGTGAGAATATGTGGTGTTTGGTTTTCTGTTCCTGTGTTAGTTTGCTGAGAATGATGGTTTCCAGTTTCATCCATGCCCCTGCAAAGGACATGAGCTCATCCTTTTTTATGACTGCATAGTATTCCATGGTATATATGTGCCACATTTTCTTTATCCAGTCTATTATTGATGGCATTTGGGTTGGTTCCAAGTCTTTGCTGTTGTAAACAGTACCGCAATAAACATAAGTGTGCATGTGTCTTTATAGCAGAATGATTTATAATCCTTTGGGTATATACCCAGTAATGGGATTGCTGGGTCAAATGATATTTCTAGTTCTAGATCCTTGAGGAATCACCACACTGTCTTCCACAATGGTTAAACTAATTTACACTCCCACCAACAGTGTAAAAGTGTTCCTATTTCTCCACATATGTTTGATTATTGTACCTGAAAGTGATGGGGAGAATGGAACCAAACTGGAAATCACTCTTCAGGATATTATCCAGGAGAACTTCCCCAACCTAGCAAGACAGGCCAACATTCAAATTCAGGAAATACAGAGAACACCACAAAGATACTCCTTGAGAAGAGCAACCCCAAGATATATAATCATCAGATTCATCAAGGTTGAAATGAAAAAAAAAATGTTAAGCGTAGCCAGAAAGAAAGGTCGGGTTACCCACAAAGGGAAACTGATCAGACTAACAGCAGATCTCTCGGCAGAAACCCTATAATCCAGAAGAGAGTGGAGGCTAATATTCAATGTTGTTAAAAGAATTTTCAACTCAGAATTTCATATCCAGCCAAACTAAGCTTCCTAAGCAAAGGAGAAATAAAATCCTTTACAGAGAAGCAAATGTTGAGAGATTTTGTCATCACCAAGCCTGGCTTACAGGAGTTCCTGAAGGAAGCACTAAACATGCAAAGGAACGACCAGTACCAGGCAAGCGGGAAAGTGAGGAGGCCCTGGGAGACACCGACTTAGGGGTCTTCACATGCTTTTCTTTTGGGAACCACATCAGTTATTCACAGAGAAGACCAGGGGGAATATTGAGAAAACTCATCCAGTGGGGCTGGCTGGGGGATAACAGCAGCCACTACCAGAATTCAACCAAATTCGCCTTCTTTATCTCCCTCAAAGAACAAAGGCTTAATCTGAAGGGGAAGGAAAACAAAAACTGTGGCTAGGGAGAACTGATGGAAACCAACTCCAGCCAGGGGAAGGGAACAGAAAACAGGAAAGAAAGAAAAAAACCCACAAAATCAGTTCTATACCTGGTGGAAGATCAGGAATACGTATTGGCCAGAAGTCCAGGAAAGGCAGAAACACTTGTGAATAACAAGCCTCTGAGGACCGAGTACACAGATGACTGCGTAAGACTTGGGCTTAATGAAAATTATAGAAAAAATTTTCTCCTACTTCCTTACCCAGTCAGCACCACCACACTAACCAGTATTGAGTAAAAATAATAGTCTAAACATCTGATAGAGCTGAAAAGGACAGATTATCTCTGGGTGCTAACTCATAGGGAAGATTAAAAGCCAAGAGAAGAGGCTCATTGCCAAGCCAGGAGCAGACATTGAGGGAAAAAAACATCCTTTGGCTAATTAGTCCACACACTAAGCAGAAGATATCACTTGAGAAATTTGAAGCTTATGGCAAACTGAGGCTAACCATAGCAACAATAATTTTTCAATTCTTGAATTAATAAAAACTCCCACACTACAGATCTAGTAGAAGGATGTTTATCTCCAAGATTATTTACTTTAGTGTCTGCTGTTCTATATAACATACTAGGCTTTTAACAAAAAAAAAAATTGAAAACATACCAAAAAGGCAACAAAATGCAGAAAAGACAAAACAATCACCCAAACAAGATTTATGTATGTCATAGACATTGGAAGTGTCATACCATCAGACAGAAACTTTAATTATGATCAATATATTAAAGTCTCTAATGAAAAAGGTAGACAACATGGAAGGTCATACAGGTAATTTAAACAGAGCAATTGGAAATTTTTAAAAAGAACCAAATAAAAATATAGACAGTCTCCAGCTTACAAGGATTTGACTTAAGATTTTTGACTGTATAATGGGTTTATCAGGATGTAGCCCCACAGTAAGTTGAGGAAAATCTGGAAATAATGATGATTCAACTTACAACTTTTTGACTTTATGATAGGTTTATCAGAGTATTAAACGTCTTACAACATGATATTTTCAACTTATAATGGCTTTTTAAATATGTAACCCCATGGTAAATCAAGGAGCATCTGTACTAGATTTCAAAATCAAAGTAAGAGAAGTAAAGAATGCTTGAAACAGGCTCATGAGGAGACTTGACAGAGCTGAGGAAAAAAAAAATCACTAAACTTGAGGATAGGTTGGTTAATTAACCAACTGAATTAACCAAACTGCACCCATCAACCTGTCATCTACATTAGGTGTTTCTCCTAATGCTATCCCTCCCCTAGCCTCCAACCCCCGACAGGCCCCAGCGTGTGATGTTCCCCTCCTTGTGTCCCTGTGTTCTCGTTGTTCGATTCCTACTTATGAGTGAGAATATGTGGTGTTTGGTTTTCTGTTCCTGTGTTAGTTTGCTGAGAATGATGGTTTCCAGTTTCATCTATGCCCCTGCAAAGGACATGAACTCATCCTTTTTTATGACTGCATAGTATTCCATGGTATATATGAAATTAACCAAACTGAAATGTGTGTGTATGTCTGAGAGAGAGAGAGAGAGAGAGAGAGAGTTTGAGAAACAGAGTTTGACAGGAATGAAATACCTATATCTTTGATAATACATAACCATCTAATGTGTAATTGAGTTATTGAAATATGAGTAATTGGAATGCCAAAAGGGAAACAAGGATAGGAAGAAGAAATACTTGAAGACATAGTGATTGAGAATGGTCTAAACATACAAGTTAAAAGACAGAATTCATTAAATTGGATAAAAATGTAAGATGCATCTATGTGCTGTCTACAAAAAATACACTTTAAATACAAACAAATATTTGTGTTAAAGAGAGAAATGTTGAGAAAGATATACCATACAAACACCAATCAAAATAGAACTAGAGTAGCTATCATAATTTCAAAGTAGTAGTTTTAAGAATAGGAATATTATGAAGTTATGATAAAGATGGACACTATACAAAATGAAGTGGTAAATTCTCCAAAGAGACATAACACTCATGTATCTTTATCAACAACGTAGGGGGCTTCACATGCTTTTCTTTTGGGAACCACATCAGTTATTCACAGAGAAGACCAGGGGGAATATTGAGAAAACTCATCTAGTGGGGCTGGCTGAGGGATAACAGCAGCCACTACCAGAATTCAACCAAATTCACCTTCTTTATCTCCCTCAAAGAACAAAGGCTTAATCTGAAGGGGAAGGAAAACTCCAAGATAAATGAAGAAAAATATACAAAGAAAAATACAAAATAGATATAGAAAAACATAAAATAGAAATAGGCAGATTCACTACTACAGTTTTAGACACTAACCTCCTATCTTAGTAATTGATAGAACAAGTAGACAGAATATTAATAAACACATAAATGACCTGAACAAAACTATCAATCCACTTACTGTAATTGATCAGGCTTGTCTTGAACTCCTGACCTCATGATTCATTTGCCTTGGCCTCTTAAAGTTCTGGGATTACAGGCATGAGCCAGTAAATGTATAATTTTTATCAAGGACTTTTTTTTGCAGGTGCAACTTTGTAAAAATATTGATTATTTCCATCCTCATAAATATAACAAAAATGTGGATTATTTAGAATAAGTAGTGGAATAAGTAGAATTTAGAATAAGTAGGAGAATTAAAAGTGTGTTTAGCAACAAAATTTGCAAAAAACATTTTTGGATTTAAATTATATTTGTTGCTATGTAAGCTATACTCTTCATTTTATATGAGCTATCTATTGTATAATTTGTTCTTTATACTCTTAAGCTATCAACCTGGTCTCCGAAGGCAAATGAATTTAAAAAATTTTTGGCCTAGTTAATAAAGTTACATGTAACATATAATCAAAATAAATGGAATAAAATATTGGTTGTTATATTATAAACAGGCAGTCCTCACTTTATGTGGTCTGACATTCATGAATTTTTTCATGAGTTTTTGTTATCACAGTTTTATTAAAAAGTATTGGTCTCTGAACAACCAGTTTAAATTTCAGATACCACAGTATATTAACTGTGAGTAACTGCATAAAGTATAGACTTTGCTGCTGGCTTTTCTTTTTTTTTTTTTTATTAGATGTTCTTCTTTTATTTTTTTTTATTTATTTATTTTTTTTATTATACTTTAGGTTTTAGGGTACATGTGCACAATGTGCAGATTTGTTACATATGTATCCATGTGCCATGTTGATTTCCTGCACCCATTAGCTCATCATTTAGCATTAGGTATATCTCCTAATGCTGTCCCCGCCCCCCCCACTCCCCACCCCACAACAGTACCCGGAATGTGATGTTCCCCTTCCTGTGTCCATGAGTTCTCATTGTTCAATTCCCACCTATGAGTGAGAACATGCGGTGTTTGGTTTTTTGTCCTTGCGATAGTTTACTGAGAATGATGGTTTCCAGTTTCATCCATGTCCCTACAAAGGACACGAACTCATCATTTTTTATGGCTGCATAGTACTCCATGGTGTATATGTGCCACATTTTCTTAATCCAGTCTATTGTTGTTGGACATTTGGGTTGGTTCCAAGTCTTTGCTATTGTGAATAGTGCCGCAATAAACATACGTGTGCATGTGTCTTTATAGCAGCATGATTTATAGTCCTTTGGGTATATACCCAGTAATGGGATGGCTGGGTCAAATGGTATTTCTAGTTCTAGATCCCTGAGGAATCGCCACACTGACTTCCACAATGGTTGAACTAGTTTACAGTCCCACCAACAGTGTAAAAGTGTTCCTATTTCTCCACATCCTCTCCAGCACCTGTTGTTTCCTGATTTTTTAATGATGGCCATTCTAACTGGTGTGAGATGGTATCTCACTGTGGTTTTGATTTGCATTTCTCTGATGGCCAGTGATGATGAGCATTTCTTCAAGTGTTTTCTGGCTGCATAAATGTCTTCTTTTGAGAAGTGTCTGTTCATGTCCTTTGCCCACTTGTTGATGGGGTTGTTTGTTTTTTTCTTGTAAATTTGTTTGAGTTCATTATAGATTCTGGATATTAGCCCTTTGTCAGATGAGTAGGTTGCAAAAATTTTCTCCCATTCTGTAGGTTGCCTGTTCATTCTGATGGTAGTTTCTTTTGCTGTGCAGAAGCTCTTTAGTTTAATGAGATCCCATTTGTCAATTTTTGCTTTTGTTGCCATTGCTTTTGGTGTTTTAGACATGAAGTCCTTGCCCACGCCTATGGCCTGAATGGTATTGCCTAGGTTTTCTTGTAGGATTTTAATGGTTTTAGGTCTAACATTTAAGTCTTTAATCCATCTTGAATTAATTTTTGTATAAGGTGTAAGGAAGGGATCCAGTTGCAGCTTTCTACATATGGCTAGCCAGTTTTCCCAGCACCATTTATTAAATAGGGAATCCTTTCCCCATTTCTTGTTTTTGTCAGGTTTGTCGAAGATCAAATAGTTGTAGATATGCGGCATCATTTCTGAGGGCTCTGTTCTGTTCCATTGATCTATATCTCTGTTGTGGTACCAGTACCATGCTGTTTTGGTTACTGTAGCCTTGTAGTATAGTTTGAAGTCAGGTAGCGTGACGCCTCCAGCTTTGTTCTTTTGGCTTAGGATTGACTTGGCAATGCGGGCTCTTTTTTGGTTCCATATGAACTTTAAAGTAGTTTTTTCCAATTCTGTGAAGAAGGTCATTGGTAGCTTGATGGGGATGGCATTGAATCTATAAATTACTTTGGGCAGTATGGCCATTTTCACGATATTGATTCTTCCAACCCATGAGCATGGAATGTTCTTCCATTTGTTTGTATCCTCTTTGATTTCATTGAGCAGTGGTTTGTAGTTCTCCTTGAAGAGGTCCTTCACATCCCTTGTAAGTTGGATTCCTAGGTATTTTATTCTCTTTGAAGCAATTGTGAATGGGAGTTCACTCATGATTTGGCTCTCTGTTTGTCTGTGATTGGTGTACAAGAATGCTTGTGATTTTTGTACATTGATTTTGTATCCTGAGACTTTGCTGAAGTTGCTAATCAGCTTAAGGAGATTTTGGGCTGAGACAATGGGGTTTTCTAGATATACAATCATGTCATCTGCAAACAGGGACAGTTTGACTTCCTCTTTTCCTAATTGAATACCCTTTATTTCCTTCTCCTGCCTGATTGCTCTGGCCAGAACTTCCAGCACTATGTTGAATAGGAGCGGTGAGAGAGGGCATCCCTGTCTTGTGCCAGTTTTCAGAGGGAATGCTTCCAGTTTTTGCCCATTCAGTATGATATTGGCTGTGGGTTTGTCGTAGATAGCTCTTATTATTTTGAGATACGTCCCATGAATACCTAATTTATTGAGAGCTTTTAGCATGAAGCGTTGTTGAATTTTGTCAAAAGCCTTTTCTGCATCTATTGAGATAATCATGTGGTTTTTGTCTTTGGTTCTGTTTATATGCTGGATTACATTTATTGATTTGTGTATGTTGAACCAGCCTTGCATCCCAGGGATGAAGCCCACTTGATCATGGTGTATAAGCTTTTTGATGTGCTGCTGGATTCGGTTTGCCAGTATTTTATTGAGGATTTTTGCATCAATGTTCATCAAGGATATTGGTCTAAAATTCTCTTTTTTGGTTGTGTCTCTGCCTGGCTTTGGTATCAGGATGATGCTGGCTTCATAAAATGTGTTAGGGAGGATTCCCTCTTTTTCTATCGATTGGAATAGTTTCAGAAGGAATGGTACCAGTTCCTCCTTGTACCTCTGGTAGAATTCAGCTCTGAATCCATCAGGTCCTGGACTCTTTTTGGTTGGTAAGCTATTGACTATTGCCACAATTTCAGAACCTGTTATTGGTCTATTCAGAGATTCGACTTCTTCCTGATTTAGTCTTGGGAGGGTGTATTTGTCGAGGAATTTATCCATTTCTTCTAGATTTTCTAGTTTATTTGCATAGAGGTGTTTGTAGTATTCTCTGATGGTAGATTGTATTTCTGTGGGATCGGTGGTGATATCCCCTTTTTCATTTTTTATTGCATCTATTTGATTCCTCTCTCTTTTCTTCTTTATTAGTCTTGCTAGCGGTCTATCAATTTTGTTGATCTTCTCAAAAAACCAGCTCCTGGATTCATTAATTTTTTGAAGGGTTTTTTGTGTCTCTATTTCCTTCAGTTCTGCTCTGATTTTAGTTATTTCTAGCCTTCTGCTAGCTTTTGAATGTGTTTCCTCTTGCTTTTCTAGTTCTTTTAATTGTGATGTTAGGGTGTCAATTTTGGATCTTTCCTGTTTTCTCTTGTGGGCATTTAGTGCTATAAATTTTCCTCTACACACTGCTTTGAATGTGTCCCAGAGATTCTGGTATGTCGTGTCTTTGTTCTCGTTGGTTTCAAAGAACATCTTTATTTCTGCCTTCATTTCATTATGTACCCAATAGTCATTCAGGAGCAGGTTGTTCAGTTTCCATGTAGTTGAGCGGTTTTGAGTGAGTTTCTTAATCCTGAGTTCTAGTTTGATTGCACTGTGGTCTGAGAGACAGTTTGTTATAATTTCTGTTCTTTTACATTTGCTGAGGAGAGCTTTACTTCCAACTATGTGGTCAATTTTGGAATAGGTATGGTGTGGTGTTGAAAAAAATGTATATTCTGTTGATTTGTGGTGGAGAGTTCTGTAGATGTCTATTAGGTCCACTTTGTTTAGAGCTGAGTTCAATTCCTGGATATCCTTGTTAACTTTCTGTCTAGATGATCTGTCTAATGTTGACAGTGGGGTGTTAAAAGGCTTTTCATCCCCAATTCAGCAAATCACTAGATAAGTAATCAGTGACCAAGCACATCATTTATTTCAAAGTTTATGGGTGACTGTTCCCTGTACATCTGTCAGTTTATACAGCCAGTGATGAACTCATGTGACATTTTACAAAAATTAATAGTCAAAAGAGGGAATTAGCCAAGAAGAATAGCCTAGAAATAGAAAGTGATAATGCTGGATGTAAACTTGGAAAGTGGTTGGAATGAAAGAGGATGTGAATACCCCAGAGCAACTGACATTGGCAAAACTTTTACATTAAAGGGTCTCTTGGAGATATCTCACAACATTGAATGTGCAAAGGATAAAATGGTGGAAACTGATCCAAACTTAGAAAGAAAATGACAATTCAGCAAGGTGTAAGAAAGAGGTTCACTCTGTGTCCTATGTTATATGTGAAGGAAGGCATTCTTCAAGCTACTCTTCGTACATTTGCTTTCAGCAAAAATACGAAATATTTCAAATCTTAAAGCCCCTAATATTTAAATTTCAGTGTGCTTAGAAAATATTAGTTTTACTATTTTTAGATTCTCCTACACGTTTATGACAAAAATAAGGGGGGTTTGTAATATTTTGACAAAAATTTCAATTATATCTCTTTTAGTTTTCTCCATAGATTATCATTTTCTCTGTTTCAGCTAAAACAGTCATTTTATGGTGCTGCACTACAATGCAAAGCAAGAACTATCTGTATATATACATTATAATTTATATTATATATTGCATATGATATGGTTTGGCTGTGTCCCCACCCAAATCTCACCATGGATTGTAGTTCCCATAATCCCCACATGTCCTGGGAGAGACCCAGTGGTAATTGGACCATGGGGGTGGGTTTTCCATGCTGTTCTTATGATAGTAAATAAGTCTCACAATATCTGATGGTTTTATAAAGGGCAGTTCCCCTACACATGCTCTCTTGCCTGCCACCATTTAAGACGTGACTTTGTTCCTCCTTCTCCTTCTGCCATAATTGTGAAGCCTTCCCAGCCATGTGGAACTGTGAGTCTATTAAACCTTTTTTTCTTTATAAATTACCCAATATCCAGTATTTCTTCATAGCAGTATGAAAATGGGCTAATACAGTAAATTGGTACCAGTAGAGTGGGATAATGCTACTAAGATACCCAAAAATATGGAAGTGACTTTGGAACTTGGTAACAGAGGTTGAAACAATTTGGAGGGCTCAGATGACAGAGATATGGCAAAGTTTGGAGCTTCCTAGAGACCAAAAAGTCCAGGCTGAGTGGTCTCAGATGGAGATGAGGAATTTATTTGGGAACTGAAGAAAACGTGATTCTTGCTATGCTTTAACCAAGAGACTGGCAGAATTCAGCATTAAGACTGCGTTAAAGATCTGTGGAACTTTGAACTTGAGAGATATGATTTAGGGTACCTGACGGAAGAAATTTTTAAGCAGCAAAGCATTCAAGAGATGACTTGGGTGCTCTTAAAATCATTCAGTTTTATTCATTCACAAAGATATGGTTTGGAATTGGAACTTGTGTTTAAAAGGGAAGCAGAGCAGAAATGCTTGGAAAATTTCCATACTGACAAAGCAATAGAAAAGAAAAACCCATTTTCTGAGGAGAAATTCAAGCCTGCTATAGAAATTTACTTAAGTAATGAGGAACCAAGTGTTAATCATCAAAACAATGGGGAACATGTCTCCAGGCCATGTCAGAGGTCTTCATGGCAGCCTCTACCATCACAAGCCAGGAGGCCTAGGAGAAAAATGTAGTTTCATAGGCCAGGTTCAGGGTCTTGCTGCTTTGTGCAGTCTTGGGACTTGGTGCCCTCTGTCCCAGCCATGGCCAAAATGGGCCAATGTACAGCTCAGGCCATTGCTTCAGAGGGTGCAAGCCCCAAGCCTTGGCAGCTTACACGTGGTGTTGAGCCTGAGGGTGCACAGAAGTCAAATTTGAGGTTTGGGAACCTCCACCTAGATTTCAGAGGATGTATGGAAACACCTGGATATCCAGGCCAAAGTTTGCTCCAGGGATGGGGCCCTCATGGAGAACCTTTGCTAGAGCAGTGTGGAAGGGAAATATGGGATGGGAGTCCCCATATAGAGTCCCTACTAGGGCACTGCCTAGTGGAGCTATGAGAAGAGGGCCACTGTCTTCCAGACCCCAGAATCATAGGTCCACTGACAGCTTGCCCTGTATGCCTTGGAAAAGCCTCAGACACTCAACACCAGCCCATGAAAGTAGCCAGGAGAGGGGTTGTACCCTGCAAAGTGACACTGGCAGAGCTGCCTAGGACTATGGAAACCCACCTGTTGCATCAGTGTAACCTGGATGTGAGACATGAAGTCCAAGGAAATCATTTTGGAGCTTTAAGATTTGACTGCCCCACTAGATTTCAGACTTGCATGGGACCTGTAGCCCCTTGGTTTTGGCCAGTTTATTTTATTTGGAATTGGTGTATTTACCCAATGCCTGTACCCCTATTGTGTTTAGGAAGTAATTTACTTGCTTTTGATTTTACAGGCTCATAAGCAGAAGGGACTTGCCTTGTCTGAGATGAACTGTGGACTTTTGAGTTAATGCTGAAATGAGATAAGACTTTGGGGAACTGTTGGAAGGGCATGATTTTATTTTGAAATGTGAGGATATGAGATCTGGGAGGGTCTGGGGTGGAATGATACAGTTTGGCTGTGTCCCTACCAAAGTCTTATCTTGAATTGTAGCTCCTATAATCCCTATGTGTTGTGGGAGGGACCCAGTGGGACATAATTGGGCCATGGGTGCAGGTTTTTCTGTGCTGTTCTCATGACAGTGAATAATTCTCATGAGATCTGATGGTTTTATAAAGGACAGTTCCCCTGTACATGCTCTCTTGCCTGCCATCATGTAAGATGTGCCTTTGTTCCTCCTTTGTCTTTCACCATGATTGAGAGACCTCACCAGTCATGTCTAACTGTGAGTCCATTAAACCTCTTTTTTAAAATAAATTACCCAGTCTTGGGTATTTCTTCACAGCAATATGAAAATGGACAAATACAGCATATATATACTACATATAAATATCAATGTGATCTTAGGGTTTGGAGGGATTCTTCTCATACAAATAACAAATCAGTACGTAAATATTTATTACCAAATATTTATAAACATTATTTCAAAAGGCTTCAGCATAATATATTGGATAAAAGCATAAAATGGAAAAAATTCTCAAATCATATGCCATAGGTTAATATACTTAATGAGCAGTGAGAAACCAATGAGATATGTAAAACAACCAAGTAGAAAAATGAGCAAAAGCACACAACTAGGATAACTCACCAAAAATGAAAAATTAATGGTCAATGAAGTTATATAAACTGTGTTTAGTTACCTAAGGCATGCATATTTTTAAAAGGATAAAATAGTGCTATGAAGCAGTATTTATCATATCTGGATATGTATCAGAAACAGCTATGAAAATCACTACTTCTATATTTAGGCCACACCCTCACAGATTTTGATAAGAATAGGAATAATAATGCCCTATCTAAAAAGCAATACGTTTTATTTTTATATTTTGCTTTTAGGGTAAGAGACATGCCAAAATTATGAGGCTGGTAAAGTGATAGATCTGACTTAAACTGGGGCTCTGTGGCCTGAAAGACTGTACTATTTCTATCACATGTATTAGTAAGAGAAATATATGTGCTGTTTCTGCATATTTTCATGGCATGAAGATGGGAAAGTAAAATATTTATGACTAATGATTTTCCCTCTTGCAATCCATTATGTACAGTTGGATTTAGAGTAAGTGGCAATAATCTGCTTTTATTCTATTATTTTTCAAAATTAAAAAATTATTTTGTGATACTGTCAACAAATCCTTTCTCTAGTCTCTTTTTTTTTTTCCTCAGGAAAGCTTGGAATTGCTCCTATTGCCAATTTCCTTCACTACTTTTCAAAGTCAATTTCATGCTCTCTTTTATGAAAACTAAACAGTGTCACCGAGAAACGTGTGACAGATGAACCTGGTCTTAACTTTCATAGTGAATGCTGAAAAACAAACCATGAAAGAACAAAGAACCAAGGCTGTTTGTAACTTTTGAGTCAGTTTGAAAGATTTCAAATTAAAGGCTTAGAAAGTGATTTATCCACGTTGATTGATCCAGTAAATGCTGACTAAGCTTCAGAGAAATACTTTTATTATTATTTTTAAGTCTGCTCCTCCACAGTCTAGAGTCTGTCTTGGATGTTACATTGCAGACAAAATATTTTGCTCTATTCATTTTTATGTTTAATCTTAACTGGATTGATGTGGACAGTAGAATGTTTTCTGCTTGCATTCTCAATTCTTCAGAAAGATCAAAATTTCTTTTAAAAAAAATCCATGCTGCCTATGAAGTAATCTTGCTAAAGCTTCAGACTCTGAGGCTATCAAGGTTTTGGAATTAACTACGAAGAGTACAAAAAGAACAGGGTGCAGATGGGCTTGATGAAATACACCACTGTAGGGTTATCTGAAAAATATAGATTGTGGATAAAGCTCCATATCCACTGGGAGTGGTTTCTTGAACAAATAAATTTCAAAAAAAATGATAGAAGGGAAGCCTATAGATTGAGACATATTAGCCAATTGCAATGTATTAACCTTATTTGAATTTCAATTCGAACAAGCTATCATAAAAAGCTTAATGGGAAAGCATGAAAACTAAGTTTACATTTTATGATATTAAAAGAATATTCTTTAGGTATTATAAGAGTATTGTCATTATGTTAAAAGGGACTCCATTCTTGAGAGATACATAAAAAATATTTATGGAAAAATTATGGGATATCATCAAATTCTGAGATTTGCTTTAAAGTATTCAAGGGGTGTGAGTCATAGATGGTATAAATGAATCAAGGTAGATGGTGAATTAAAAATTAATGAGGATTAATTGGACTGGTCTCCACTTTTGTGTGTATTTGATTATTTATACCTAAAATAATCAGCAGGAATAATATCAGCTATTTGATTTCTCTTTCAATAATCTTGTGTGTTCAGTTCTCTTTCTTGATCTACATGTTCAACTTTCAAATATTTTAAAATATTTAAAATGTGCTTAATTGTGACTTTGAGCAAATAACAGCTCTGTGCCTCCACGTTTCCTTCATTGTAAAATGGAGATAATAATAGACTTCCTTAAAATATTGCTATGAGTATTAAATGATACAGAACATATAAACTGCTTAGAACAGTAAATGCTAGCTCTTATTTTTAATATTATATTGCATGAAGTGGTTACCTAATTTAATTTTATGTATTTGAGGACAGATTTGTAGCAATTTTTGTTTGTTTGTTCCATTTTGTCTTTTTGAATGACAAGTAAAAGCAAGTGAGGGTTATTTATTGTAATAAACAGATGTCGTAGAGGTTGTGATAAAAACATTCACCCAAATCCCACAAATCGCCGCTAAAGAAATTACTCATGTAACCAAATCCCACCTGTTCCCCAAAAACCTATAGAAATAAAAAAATTTAAAAGTTCATATATATGAAAGAATGTTGAAAGAATGGAGATAGCCATTGTGACAGGTAATTTTATGTGTCAATTTGATTGGCCTAAGGGATGCCCAGATAGCTGGTAAAACATTATATCTGAGTGTATCTGTGAGGGCGTTTCTAAAGAGATTAGGATTTGAATCTGTAGACTGAATAAAGAATATGGTCTTCACCAATGCAGTGGGCATCACCCAATCCATTGAAGGCCCACGTAAAACAAAAAAGCTGGAGGAAAGGTGAATTTGCAATCTCGGAGATGGTGCATCCATTTTTCTCCTGCCCTTGGACATCTGTCCTCCTGGTTCTCAGGCCTTTGGACTCAGATTGAATTACATCACCAGCTTTCCTGTTTCTCCAGCTTGCAGACAGCAGATCATGAGACTTAGCCTCCGCAGGCACATGGGCCAATTCCTGTAACCTCTCTCTGTCTGAATCGCTGCCTCTGTTTCTCTGGGTAACCCTAATACCAATCTTCTCCATTGCTCTTGAAAATGGAATGATGATTTGCACATGAATATCCCATACATACACTTGTTAGTCATCAGAACAAATAACAGAATTTTTATTTATGGCAATGAGATAGGAGGTAAAATGCCAATATAAAGATAGAGAAGTTGTCAAGATAATTCCTGGAGAGACTTTAAAGCACTGTGATTTAAAGACTTTACATTTTTGTTGTTGTTTTAACTTTTAAGTTCAGGGAACAGGTGCAGGTATTTTGCATAGGTAAACTTGTTTCATAGATGTTTGTTGTACTGATTATTTCATCACCCAGGTATTAAGCCTAGTAACCACTAGTTACTTTTCCTGATCTTCTCCTTCCTCCCTCCCAACTACCCTCTGAAAGGCCCCAGTGTGTGTTGTTCCCCTCTGTGTCTGTGTTCCCATCATTTAGATCCCACTCATAAGTGAGATCATGCAGTGTTTGATTTTCTGTTTCTGTGTTAGTTTGCTGAGGATAATGGCTTCTAATTCCATCCACATCCCTGAAAAAGGCATGATCTTGTTCCTTTTATGGCTGTATGGTAGTCCATGGTTTATATGTACCACACTTTCTTTATCCAGTCTATCATTGATGGGCATTTAGGTTGATTCCATATCTTTGCTATTGTCAATAGTGCTGCAATGAACATATGCATGCATGTATCTTTATAATAGAATGGCTTGTATTTATTTGTGTATATACCCAGAAATGGAATTCTTGGTTAGAATGGTATTTCTGTCTTTAGGTCTTTCAGGAATCACCACACTGTCTTCCACAATGGCTGAACTAATTTACAGTTCCACCAACAGTGTATATGGGCTCATGTCCTTTGCAAGGACATGGATGAAGCTGGAGGCCATTATCCTTAGCAAAATCATACAGGAACAGAAAGCCAAATACCACATATTCTCACTTATAAGTGATGAGAACACATGGACACATAGGGGGAACAACACACACTTGGGTCTTTCAGAACGTAGAGGGTGGGAGGAGGGAGAGGTCAGGAAAAAAATAACTAATGGGTACTCGGCTTAATACCTGCGTGATGAAATGATTTGTACATTATCTACATTACAAACCTGCACTTGTACCCCCAAACTTAAAATTTTTAAAAAGATTTATTTTTATACTTTCTCTTGAGTGTTATAATTTTCATTCTTTTATTTTGTTCCATGATTCATTTTGAGTTATTTTTGCAGATGAAGTGAAAAAAAGAGTTCAACCTGTCTTTTTAAATGTAGATATTCAGTTTTAAAACCGTTTGCTCAAAAGACTATTTTTTCTCTTTTCCTTTCTTGAAACCTTTGTCAAAAATCAGTTGACCATAATATAAGAGTTCATATCTAAATTCACAGTTTATTTCATTGATTCTTTTTCATTGACTTATATGCCTATCCTTATGCAAATCATACTGCCTTACTATAGCTTTGTGTTTGGAATATATTTTGAGATAAAATATGTGAGTTCTCCAACTTAGTTTTGATTTTTAGGATGATTTTGGCTATTCTAGGTTTCTTATATTTCCATATGAACTTAAAATAAGCTTGTTAATTTCTACAAGAAAAAGCAGTTGTGATTTTCATAGACATTGTGTCAAAGCTATTGATCCTTTTAGAAAGTATTATCTTTTTCATGATATTAAGTTTTTCAATCCATGAACATGATGTAGGGGGGTTTCTATTCATTTTAATTTCTTTGATTGCTTTAATTCTTTAATTTCTTTCAGCATGTTTTATAGTTTTTAAGTATAAATTTTGCCCATCTTTTGTTAAATTTATTCCTAAGTATTTTAATCTATTTGATACTATTATAAATGGAATATTCTCAACTTTATTTTTAGAGTATTTATCATCAGTATGGATATATAGAATTACAATAGATTTTTCTATATTGATCTGCACCCTACAACATTGCCAAAGTAATTATTTTGTTCTAATAGGCTTTTAGTGGATTCAGTAGAATTTCTTATATACAAGGTGATGTCAACTACAGAGAGACAGCTTTACTTTTTTTTTGCATTCTGAATACCTTTTATTTTACTATCTTCCCTAATTGTCCTGGCTAGAACCTCCAGCACAATGTTGAATAGGAATGAGAAGAGCAGACATCACTGTCTTGTTCTGAATCTTAAATGGAAAGCATTTCACTATTAAGTATCTTATTATCTGTGGCTATTTTGTAAATACTATTAGGCCAAGGAAGTTCCAATTGTTGAGTTATTTTGAGGACTAAAATTGTCAAACCTTGTTCATTGTTTTTATGTGTTAAATGAGATGATAATATGCTTTTTCTTTCTTCTTGATATAGGGCATTACATTGATTGGTTATTAGAACCTACCTTGCATTCCTCAGATGAATCCTACTTGATTGTGGTGTATTAATTTTTTTTGTACACTGTAGGATATACTTTGCTAGTACTAGGTTGAGGAATTTTGTGACCATATTTATAACAGATATTTGTGTGTAGTTTTCTTCTTGAAATGTATTTGTTCATATTTAGGATTAGGGTAATACTGGTCTCATCGTATGAGTTGGGAAGTGTTCCCCCACTTCATTTGTCAGAAGACTTTGTGAATTATTGTTATTAACTCTTCTTTAAATCATAGATTTATGATTCTGGTAGAGTTCATCAAAATGTTTTGAATTCTCAATTTAATCTCTTTACTTGATATAAATCTATTCAGATGGTCTATTTCTTCTTGAGTTAGTTTTGTCAGTCGTGTCTTTCTAGAAATCTATTTTTTCAAAGTTATCTAATTTGTCGACATATGATTGTTCATAGAGGTCTCGTCTTCATTCCAGATTTTTCACTATTAAAAATTTATTTACTTTTTTATTACATTTTGCAAATTTTGTGTACTTGACTTTATTTCTTCTTTTAAAACAATAGGATACATGTTCCAAATGTGCAGGTTTGTTACATAGGTATATGTGTGCCATGGTGGTTTGCTGCACCTATTGACCTGTTCTCTAAGTTCTCTCCCCTCACCCGCATCCCCCAAGAGGTCTTGGTGTATGTTGTTCCCCTCTCCATGTCCATGTGTTCTCAGTGTTCAACTCCCACTTATGAGTGAGAACATGTGTGGTTGGGTTTTCTGTTCCCGTGTTAATTTGCTTAGGACGATGGCTTCCAGCTTTATCCATGTCTCTGCAAAGGATATGATCTTATTCATTTTTATGGCTGCATAGTATTCCATGGTGTATAAGTACATTTTCCTTATCCAGTCTATCATTAATGGGCATTTGGGTTGGTTCCATGTCTTTGCTATTGTAAACAGTGCTGCAGTAAACATACATGTGCATATGTCTTTATAGTAAAATGACTTATATTCTTTGGGTATACAAAGAATTTATATTCTTTGGGTAATGGGATTGCTGGGTCAAATGGTATTTCTGGTTCTAGATCCTTGAGGAATTGCCATACTGTCTTCCACAATGGTTGAACTAAT
Organism: Hylobates moloch; assembly: GCF_009828535.3. Taxonomy (NCBI): domain Eukaryota; kingdom Metazoa; phylum Chordata; class Mammalia; order Primates; family Hylobatidae; genus Hylobates; species Hylobates moloch. Next base: position 217,642,218 of record NW_026652276.1, read on the forward strand.
TTAAATTCCCATCAACAGTGTAAAAGTGTTCCTATTTCTCCACAGCCTCACCAGCATCTATTGTTTCCTGACTTTTTAATAATTGCCATTCAGACTGGCATGAGATGGTATCTCATTGTGGTTTTGATTTGCATTTCTCTGATAATAAGTGATGTTGGGCTTTCTTTCATATGTTTGTTGGCCATGTAAATGTCTTCTTTTGAGAAGTGTCTGTTCATATCCTTTGCCCACTTTTTGATAGGGTTGTTTTTTTCTTGTAAATATATTTAAGTCCCTTGTAAATTCTGGATATTAGACTTTGTCAGATGGGTAGATTGCAAAAAATTTCTCCCATTCTGTAGGTTGCCTGTTCACTCTGATCATAGTTGCTTTTGCTGTGCAGAAACTCTTTAGTTTAATTAGATCCCATTTGTCAATTTTGGCTTTTGTTGCGATTGCTTTTGGTGTTTTTGTTATGAAGTCTTTGTCCTTAATGGTATGGGCTAGGTTTTCTTTTAGGGTTTTAATGGTTTTGGGTTTTACATTTAAGTCTTTAATCCATCTTGAGTTAATTTTTATATAAAGTATAAAAAAGGGGTCCAGTTTCAGTTTCCTGCAAATGGCTAGCCAGTTTTCCCAGCACCATTTACTGAATAGGAGATCCTTTCCCCCCATTGCTTGTTTTTGTCAGGTTTGTTGAGGATCAGATAGGTGTAGATTTGTGGGGTTATTTCTGAGGTCTCCGTTCTGCTCCACTGGTCTATATATTGGTTTGGTACCAGTACCATGCTGTTTTGGTTACTGTAGCCTTGTAGTATAGTTCGAAGTCAGGTAGTGTGATGCCTCCAGCTTTATTCTCTTTGTTTAGGATTGTCTTGGCTATACAGAGTCTTCTTTGATTCCTTATGAAATTTAAAATAGTTTTTTTCTAATTCTGTGAATAAAGTCAATGGTAGTTTGATGGAAATAGCATTGAATCTATAAATTACTTTGTGCAGTATGGCCATTTTCACTATATTGATTCTTCCTATCCATGAGGATGAAATGTTTTTCCATTTGTTTGTATCCTCTCTTATTTCCTTGAGAAGTGGCTTGTTCTTCCCCTTGAAGCAGTCCTTCACATCCCTTGTTAGCTGTATTCCTATGTATTTTATTCTTTTTGTAGCAATTGTGAATTGGAGTTCATCCGTGATTTGACTCTCTGCTTGCCTATTGTTGGTGTAAAAGTTGCTTGTGGTTTTTGCACATTGATTTTGTATCCTGAGGCAGTACTGAAGTTGCTTATCAGTTCAAGAAGTTTTTGGGCTGCGATGATGGAGCTTTCTAAATATAAAATCATCTCATCTGCAAACAGACAACTTGAATTCCTCTCTTTCTATTTGAATACTCTTTATTTCTTTTACTTGCCTGATTGCCCTGGCCAGAACTTCAAATACTATGTTGAATAGGAATGGTGAGAGAGGACATCCTTGTCTTGGACTGGTTTTCAAAAAGAATGCTTCTGGCTTTTGCCCATTAAATATGATATTGGCTGTGGGTTTGTCATAAATAGCTCTTCTTATTTTGAGATATGTTCCATCAATACCTAGTTTATTGAGAGTTTCTAACATGAAGGGATGTTGAATTTTATCAAAGCCCTTGTCTGCATCTAGTGAGATAATCATGTGGTTTTTGTCTTTGGTTTTGTTTATGTGATGGATTATGTTTATCGATTTGCATATGTTGAACCAGCCTTGCATCCAGGGATGAAGCCAACTTTATTGTAGTGGATAAGTTTTTTGTTGTGTGCTGGATTCAGTTTGCCAGTATATTATTGAGGATTTTTACAATGACAGTCATCAGGAATATTGGCTTGAAGTTTTCTTTTTTTGTTTAATCTCTTCCCTGTTTTTGTATCAGGATGATGGTGGCTTCATAAAATGAGTTAAAGAGGAGTCCCTCCTTTTCAATTGTTTGGGATAGTTTCCGAGGGAATGATACCAGCTTCTCTTTGTATTTCTTGTAGAATTCAACTGTGAATCTGTCTAGTTCTGCAGGTTTGTTTTTTTTTTGGTTGGTTGGTAGGCTATTAATTACTGCCTCAATATCAGAGCTTGTTATTGGTCTGTTCAGGGATTCAACTTCTTCCTGGTTTAGACTTGGTAGGGTGTATGCATCGAGAAATTTATTCATTTCTTCTAGATTTTCTAGTTTATTTTCATAGAGGTGTTTATAGTTTATAGTTGATGATAGTTTATATTTCTGTGGGGTTGGTGGTGATATCCCCTTTTTCTTTTTTTATTGTGTCTGATTCTTCTCTCTCTTCTTCTTTATTAGTCTAGCTAGTGGTCTATTTTGTTAACTTTTTGAAAAAAACAAGCTCCTGGATTCATTGATTTTTGGGAGGGTTTTTGTGTCTCTACCTCCTTCAGTTATGCTCTAATATTATTCATTTCTTGCCTTCTACTAGTTTTTGTATTAGTTTGCTCTTGCCTCTCTAGCTCTTTTAATTGTTATGTTAGGGTGTTGATTTCAGATCTCTCTAGCTTTATGATGTGGGCATTTAGTGCTATAAATTTCTCTCTTAACACTGCTTTAGCTGTGTCCCAGAGATTCTGGTACGTTGTCTCTTTGTTCTCACAGGTTTCAAGGAATTTCTTGATGTCTGCCTTTATTTAATTATTTACCCAGGAGTAATTCAGGAGCAGCTTGTTTAATTTCCATGAAATTGTGTGGTTTTGAGTAAGTTTCTTAGTCCTGAGTTCTAATTTGATTGCACTGAGGTCTGAGACACTGTTTGTTGTGATTTCCATTCTTTTGCATTTGCTGAGGAGTGTTTTACTTCCAAATATGTGGTCGATTTTAGATTTAAGTGCAATGTGGCACTGAGAAGAATTTATATTCTGTTGATTTGGGGTAGACCGTTCTGTAGACATCTACTAGGTCTGCTTGATCCAGAGCTGAGTTCACGTCCTTAATATCCTTGTTAATTTTCTGTCTTGTTGATCTGTCTAATACTGATAGTGGGGTCTTAAATTCTCTTACAATTATTGTGTGGGAGTCTAAGTTTCTTTGTAGGTCTCTAAGAACTTGTTTTAGGAATCTGGGTGCTCCTGTATTGGGTGCATATATATTTAGGATAGTTAGCTCTTCTTGTTGAATTGTTCCTTTTACGATTATGTAATGTCCTTCTTTGTCTTTTTTGATCTTTGTTGGCTTAAAGTCTGTTTTGTCAGAGACTAGGATTGACACTTCTGCTTTTCTTTTTCTTTTGCTTTCCATTTGCTTGGTAAATTTTCCTCCATCCCTTTATTTTGATCCTTTGTGTGTTCTTGCACATAAGATGGGTCTCCTGAATACAGCATATCAATGGGTCTTGACTCCTTATCCAATTTGCCAGTCTGTGTCTTTCAATTGGGGCATTTAGCCCATTTACATTTAAGGTTAGTATTGTTATGTGTGAATTTGACCCTGTCATCATGATGCTATTGGGTTATTTTGCACGCTAGTTGATGCAGTTTCTTCATAGTGTCATTGGTCTTTATATTTTGGTGTGTTTTTGCAGTGGCTCATACTGTTTTTTCCTTTCCATATTTAGTACTTCTTTCAGGAGCTCTTGCAGGGCAGGCCTGATGGTAATGAAATCTCTGAACATTTGCTTCTCTGGAAAGCATTTTATTTCTCCTTTGCTTAAGAAGCTTATTTTGGCTGGATATGAAATTCTTGGTTGAAAATTCTTGTCTCGTTCAAGGACAAAAAAAAAAAAAACACCATATGTTCTCACTCATAGATGGGAATTGAACAATGAGAACACATGGACACAGGAAGGGGAACATCACACACTGGGGCCTGTTGTGGGGTTGGGGGAGGGGGGAGGGATAGCATTAGGAGATATACCTAATGTTAAATGATGAGTTAATGGGTGCAGCACACCAATATGGCACATGTATACATATGTAACAAACCTGCATGTTGTGCACATGTACCCTAAAACTTAAAGTATAATTAAAAAAAAAAAAGAAAGCTCTTGTCTTTAAGAATGTTGTCTTTAAGAATGTTGAATATTGACACACTTCTGGCTTGTAGTGTTTCTGCCAAGAGGTCTGCTATTAGTCTGATGGGCCTCCCTTTGAAGGTGACTTGGACTTTCTGCTCCCCTTAACATTTTTTTCCTTCATTTCGACCTTGGAGAATCTGATGATTATGTGTCATGGAGTTGAACTTCTTGTGGAGTATCTTAATGGTGTTCTCTGTATTTCCTGAATTTGCATGTTGGCCTGTCTTGCTACATTAGGGAAGTTCTCCCAGATAATATCCTAAAGTGTGTTTTTTTTGGCTTCTTTCCATTTTCCCTGTCTCCTTTCAGCATTCTAATCCATCACAGGCTCGGTCTTTTTATTGAGTCCTATATTTCTTGAAGGCTTTGTTTATTCCTTTACTTTTTTTTTCTCTATTCTTGTCTGCACATCTTATTTCAGTAAGGTGGTGGTCAAGCTCTGATATTCTTTCTTCTGCTTGGTCAATTTGGCTGTCGATACCCACGTATGTTTCACAAAGTTCTCTTGCTGTGTTTTTCGGCTCCATTAGGTCATTTATGTTCCTCTCTAAACTGGTTATTCTAGTCAGCAATTCGTCTAACCACTCATCAAGGTTTTTAGCTTCTTTGCATTGGGTTAGAACGTGCTCCTTTAGCTCATCATAGTTTTTTATTACCTACCTTCTGAAGCTTACTTCTGTCAATTTGTCCATCTGATCCTCTGTCCAGTTTTGCGCCCTCAATGGAGAGACATTGCAATCATTTGGAGGAGAAGAGACACTCTACCCTTTTGGGTTTTCAGCATGTTTTCTTTGATTCTTTATCATCTTCATGAGTTTGTCTAGTTTTGGTCTTTGAGGCTGCTGACCCTTGGATGGGGGTTTTGTGGGGGCCTTTTTGTTGTTGTTGTTGTTGATGCTGTTGTTATCACTTTCTTTGTTTGTTTTTCTTTCAAAAGTTCAGTCCCTCTTCTGTAGGACTGCTTCAGTTTGCTGGGAGTTCACTTCAGGGCCTATTCATCTGATTCGCTCCCATGCCTGGAAATGTCATTAAAGGAGGCTGGAGAGCAGCAAAGATGGGTGCCTGCTCCTTCTGGGATCTCTGACCTCTAGGACCACCAATATGATGCCAGTAGGTCACTCCTGTATAGGGTGTCTTACAACCCCTGTTGGAGATTCTCACGCAGTTGGGTCACATGGGGAGCCAGACCCGTTTAACAAAGCACTTTGTCCTTTGGTGAAGAGGGTGTGTTTTTCTGGGGGGAAACCCACTTATCTGGGCTGCCCAGATTCCTCAGAGCTACCAGGAGGAGAAGCTAAGTCTGCTGGTCCACCCATTCTAGATTTTAATGACTTGAGTCTTATTTCTTTTTGTCTCGCTCAGTTTAAGCTCAAGGTTTCTCAATTTTGCTGATCTTTTCAAAAATGAACATTTAGTTTTATTAATTTCTCTATTTTTCCATTTAATTTGTTGTATCTCATTTTTATAATTTTCTTTGTTCTTTAAGTTTACTCTGTTCTTCTTTTTACAGTTTCTTAAGGTGGAGAGTTATGATATAGACTTTACATCTCTTCACATTCCTCTTCTTCTTTTAAATGTAGTTATTTGTCACCATAAGTTTTCCTCTAAATAATACTTCAAATGTACTCCATAAGCTTGGGGATGTTGTATTTTTTTTCATCTATCTAAAAGTATTTTCTAATTTTCCTTGGCATTTCTTCTTTATTCATTGATTATTATTAGCTTATTGCTTAATTTCTTAATATTTGTGAATTTTCCAAATTTTATTTAATGAGTTAAACTTTATTTCATTGTGGTCAGAATACACTACTACTGCCCCTCCTCTTAATTGCCTACTATCACAACTTCCATTGTTTTGAAAAGTACCCTCAAGTTTGGACTTCCATACATTCTGTTACACATAGTTATCTCTCTTGGGGAGAGCTGCACTGTTCTCTGTTCTTGCTGTCTCTTCCTTCTGAACTAAACATTTTTACCCCTGTTCTACAACTGGAGGCAGGGAGAGTGGTCTGTGTCTCTCAGAATAATACCTCTTCTTCATGATCAGGGCACTGGGCTGGGCTGGTACTCTCTGGTCCTCTTAGCTTCTCTCTTCCAACATGGCATCTCCTCCTTATGACTGACCTTGGGCAAGTTTCATCCAGAGACCATTATCCTCAACCTTCTGCTCAGGAAGTGAGGCCTCCACTCTATGAATGAAGGGTGAGTTGAAGAACGGAGGCTCAAAATTTTCAGAAACTCTTGCTTGGAATATAGTTGCTGCAACATGGAGCTAAGAAAGGAAAGAAATGCTGGTGTATTCCCTTCCCAAGAAGATAAGGCCATCTTTGTTTTATATCTAGAGGAAGAGGGAGCCCTGTGTTCTTAGCTGTACTTAACCAAAGTACAACTTTCCTTTTACTTAATTTTTTTGTTGATACATATTAGATGTACATATTTTGGAGGTACATGTGATAATTTGACACATTCATATAATCAAATCAGAGTAACTGGAATATCTATCAACTTAAATATTTTTCTTTTCTTTATGCTAAGAACATTCTAATTATTCCATCTAGCTATTTTAAAATGTACAATCAATTAATGTTTACTATAGTCACCCTACTGATCTGTCAAACACCAGGTCTTATTTCTTTTATCTAAATGTATATTTGTACCCATTAATCAACTACTTTCATAATGTTAACCTTGGAGAAGGAAGAGAAACAGTCATGGTTCAAATGTCACTGAGTCTTGCTGTTTTATCAACATTGAGAAGTTGTTTTTTGAATAAATATGTCTTTAATTGTTGGATGTTGTTAGGGCAATTTCTAGAGATTGTAAACTGTTATTTTTTAAAGAATTGTTCACCAGTTATGTTGTTTCATTGCAGAGATGGTCCATGAAGATCTTCACACTGCCATTCTAGAATGCAACTCTCTCTAGTCTCACTTTGTCTCATTGCATAATCATCTGTATCTATGTTGATGTATACATAGTCAATTATTCTAGTATATGTATATTGTTTTATTCTTATGTAACTCTTCTAGTTTGCTTATTCATATTTACAAGGCCAAGAATGGCCATTAAGACTCAAGGCTTGTCTTATCTTATAGTAGGCACTTAATTATAATATATAAATAAAATAACTACCAGTGGTTTTATATATGTTAAGCACTTTTAATATGACATTTCATTTAATCCTATAGCAGACTATAAATTAGAAATTATGATCCTGATTTTACACAGAAAAATTTAGGTATGAGAGATTAAATAGCCTCTCAGGATTGAAACCAGACTTATTTTTCGTTAGAGTACATAACCACTCATCTGGTTATAATCAGATCTTAAATAAAACATTATCTGATTATAACAAAATAGGATGTTTTCTCTTTGTTTCAAATATTGTAAGCTAAATATAGCCATTTTCAGGGACACAGAAACATCATAGGGAATAGTGGGAAAACTGTCCTTTCTCTCTCTTTCTCTGCATAACCTCCCACCACAACTTTCTCTTTCCTTTACTGATCCATTTCTCAATTTTCATTACCCCCAGACATGAACTTTTGAATAGCTAATACATTTCACCAATGGTTATGTAATATTTTAAACAAGACACTTTGGATTCTTCTATAAAAATCATTCATTCTTTTTGGGCCAGCAATTTAAATACTTTGACTCTATCCCAATTTGAAGAAAATACTTTTGCTGTATTTTAAGACACAGGATACTATTATGAGTAATTTGTCTAAGGGTTCAGATCTTCATAGCCATTTGCTCAGCTCACAGACTAACAGACTAATGCTCATCTAAGTCACCTTTTAAGTATGTTTAAGAAGACTGACAACAGATGTTAAAATAGGATACACAAAAATTACATTAAGTATCAAAGCTATCTTAAGCAATTCAGTTGTAATCTTGGTCAAAGATTTTTGAAGTTTATTTATTTATTTTTTAGGAATCCTATTAAAGACATTGATGTTACACGATTTTTTTCTGTTTTTAGAAAGTCTGCAGCAATACTGTTCCTTGGGATGTCTCCTCAGAGCCCAGCTAATCTTTACACATTTTCATAAGCTAGAAAGAAAAAAAAAGAGACTGATAGAAAAATAGTGATGCATTTATAGGCTCTGATCAAAAGGGAATTTAAGCAAATATTGCATAGGTATGGCAAACATAGGACACCAAATCTCTATCTTGTTGGTTTCTGTTCTCAAAAGCCATTTCCTTTTTCTTCAACATGCCCAGTGTTTCTCTATGACAATCACAAGTGGCCAGGTATACTTTCAAGATATTTTATACAAAGGTATTGAAAATATTTAGATACACATAATTGCTTCCTTGAGAATAGGTTAGTTTGAGTAGAGTGTTAAATTGTAGGCCCTGGCCAAGAAGCGGTGATTAAATTTTAGTTGAAGGATAGAGGTAGTTTGTCAAATTAAAAACCAATTTGGTTTCTAAGTTAACTTTTTTCTTATGGGCTATACATAATCATATAATTAAATACAGATTGTATATGTATCAAGAAAATATAAGGCATATATTTTCTGCCTTAGAAAAATCAAGAAATAAGGAATATAAAGAGTGAAATAAAACTAATTCCTCTCACATAACAGGGCAGGTTAATTAAGTGATCATGAAAACGAGTAAGAAGCAGCTCTGACATTAGTGAATTTATTTTAAGGCAAGAAGCTGAAATAAGGGTGATGGGACTTTTAAAACACAAAGAACCAGTGACTAGCTGTGGCCAGGCATATATTTTTCCAGAAATAGAAAAGAAAGAAAAGTTCAGTTAAGAGATGATTTATACGTGACAAGAGAATTTACTGTCAAAGATATCAGTTTATTCTTAAATTTTATGCTTTTTCTGCTCTTGCTTTAAAAGACATCTTAAGCTTTCTTAAAGGTCATTACAAGTATCTGATAAATATTTAAGCTACCAACTTAACAAGAAGTTGCGTTTTAAAGAGAAAAGCATCTGGAAGGGAATTGTTTATTATTCCTCACATTTCCAGTGGCCTATGTCTAGGAAAACCCCCTGCAGTGGAGAAATTCGGATTTTAGTTGGTAGCTTCCAGTACTGCAGGCTCAGTACTTAGCAGGAAAGTGATTAGTATCAGTGGAGTTAGGCCTACATTTCCAAACATGTTAAGTGACAATAAACATCAAAATTTCCTTTCAAAGACAGCATCTTTTTTTTTTTTCTATTCTTTGGAAGAAAACAGATAGAGAACAAGAGCTTGTTCTTTGAAATACAATCTCATTTCCAAAAAGGCAGTGTGTTTGAAATCACAGCTATGGCAAGTATTAAGCTCATCTGCCTGTAAAGCACAAGCACAGCTGTTTCCCTAGGGTGCATTGTTAGACTTTTTGATTTTCAAAGAACCAACAGAGCTAAGATACATGTAACCCTTTTTGTAACAGCTCCTCTTAGTGCTTAATCCCTCTGCACAGTCCTTCTCTCCTGCTAGGCAATTAGAATGGTCTGGAGCTTTTCAAAGCAATGGTACAGGTTGTCTTACCTTGATGTCCTGATTGCCCAAGACTCAAAGGGAAATTCTTCTAAAGGGGTTAAAATGCAGTGATCTCTTGCAAAGTCATGGTGTAGCCTAAAATCCAGCCTCTTGCAGGGAAGACAAAGGAAAGAAAGCAGGGTAGACAATTCAACAAAATGATATAGCCAATTCAACAAATACTTCTGTTGTCACCTGCTTATAATAGCCTAGTGTATTTGTGGCACTGTTCTCTGTGCTTTCTATACTTTATTTTATTTAATCTTTATAATGAACCAGTGATGAGCATGTTTGTTGGTTTCCCAAGAAAAGCATGCAGTGTTCCTCTTGGACCCTTTCCCAATCCTCTCTTCAGTCATTTGCTAAAAATGAGTTGAGACCAAGATCTAGTTGCCTCACCTCAAAAAGGAAGTATCCATATCTGGATCCCTCAAACTTCAGGTTTCATATTGGACTTTAGTCCTAAAGTATAATAATTTGCACAAAACACAGAAATAGTAACAACTAGAAATGTTCTTTGCTCACTCTCATTTGGTAACCAGACTTTGAACAGTGGCATGAGGTGATTACACTCTAAGCTTTGGGATAAATGGCCCTATCACTCTCACTCCTTTTCCTTTGTCACTAAGAGGTATCATTTTATATTTATTTATTTTTTCACAATTTGTATTCATGTTTTCATACTGCTATAAAGAAATACCCCAAACTGGGTAATTCATAAAGAAAAAGAGGTTTATTGGACTCACAGTTCCACATGGCTGGGGAGGCATCACAATCATGGCGGAAGGTGAAGGAGGAGCAAAGGCACGTCTTCATGGTGGCAGGCAAGAGAGCGTGTGCAGGGAAACTGACCTTTATAAAACAATCAGATCTCATGAGACTTATTCACTGTCACCAAAATCGCATGGGAAAAAAAAAACACTCCCATGATTCAGTTACCTCCCACTGGGTCCCTCCCACAATCTGTGGGGATTATGGGAGCAGTTCAAGATGAGATTTGGGTGAGGACACAGCCAAACCATATCACCATCGAAATGCTGACTTGAAATAAAATTCAGACTTTGGGGTAGACATAAATGGAACAGGCTTACCTACTTTGGTTTGAGGTCAAAAGGGAAAAGAGAAAATAGCAAAGTTTTCTAGCCTGTGTTACACACTTCTGCACTAGAGTTTGAGCTTAGAAAACCCCGCTTGCTCCGTGCTAGCTTCAAGAACTTCTTGGACAGAGGTGACTATGGTAAGGCAAAATTGGGGCATGTGGCTTTGGCCAAATATGAGAATGCCATGTTAATTGCCCTACAGTGCATAAAATCTCAATGGAATTGCTATTTCAGTTTTACACATGAGGTAACTCAACAGCAGGGAGTTTAAATAATTTGCCCAAGCTAATAGAGTGCTAATACATGGCAGAAGCTGACTTGGAACCCAGGGTCACCTAATTCCAGAGTTTTTACTCTTAACAACTATCTTACACTAAAACAGTTTTTAAGAATAAAGTAGCAATCCAGACCATGTACAAACACCTAGTGAATGGGGTGGTGGACTATGCTAGTGGAATTGAGATGAAGTAGCTATTGCAGTGGACAATGAGTCTTCATAAGGATCTCCTGATCCGTAATGAAGCACAAATACTGAAAAGCAAGGAACTTTAAGCAGGACACAGAAACAGGAAAGTCCAGCCCAGTTCAATATGGCATGCTTTCAGTGGGCCATTTGTAACTTGATACATTTGTGTTGGTGTCCAGGAAGAATGCCCAATGAAATAAACCTGAAGATAGCCAGAAGCTCGGAGTCTCACTCCCAACTCCGCTATGGTACCCCTCTTCCTGTATTCCCTCTTATTGACCCCACCCAGGCCTTAACTCATTTAGAGAGCTCAATGTTTATTTTCACTTTACTTCTTCAACCACACACACACAAAAATAAAAATAAAATAAAAATCAGCCTGGGAAATTCAAATATACTTTAAAAAAAACATGAAACAGAAGATGAAAATTTTGAAAATCCTAACATTGTATTTCATGCACCAAAATTGCCACTCCAGTTATAGAGTATTACCTCCTAATCAAAATTCTCCCTTTTCAGTTTAGTTAACAAGCTGTGAGTGTTCTTTCTTAATACTTGATTTTTAAATTAAGATGTTATTAAACTAAATAAAAGCCTAAATGATGTAAATCATGTGAACATGATTGAGCCTTATATGAATTTGAATACATGTAACAGAAGATCATGTATGATGTGTGTATTTTTATATTTGACACAAATTTCCTGAAGCTCTTTAAATAACATTATCTTAAGATAGACCATAATGACATAACTTTTTTTAAATTTTTTTGGTAAATATGAAATATCTGAAGTGTCCCCTGGGAGGCATGGGTTTGAAATTTACAAAGTTTTTCTGTTTAACATTTCTTTATTGTGTTTCTCACATAATATATGTTATTTTTCTATTTAAAGAACTAAACACAATTAGGAAATAAATTCAAAGACAAAGATTCTAGTTTTTTACTATGAATAATTGGACAATCTTTTTCATTAAAAAAAAAAAAACTTTTTGAAAAGAGCCAATTGAGTGTTTCAGGGCATTTCCAATAGCATTTCATGCCCACGAGAAAATTTTTCTTTTCCTCCCTAGTACATCTTATTTGTCTTGGCAGAGAAAATCCTGATGGTAATAATAATGAAGCCGTATTTTAGGAACAATCGAATGGGATTCAAATTCTGGGTTGCCATTGGATTTAAGATGTATATGTGTCTTTGTGGTAGGCAGGGAGTTCTAAACTCGAAATGCAACTGATTTGTGCTGTGCGACTTTTTCACTTGAGAGAAGTGTGCAAATTTCATTCTGCTTCCTCTAGAGCTATATTTGATGTGCTCCCGTCAGTTTGTAGGTGGAGAAATAGCAGAGTATATAAGTTTTTATATACTACGGATGGATTTGGAATACACTGGAGGATTTGGAATACTTTTTAAGCAGAGGGCACTTTTTCCAGATAAAGGCTCCAAAAATCAAATTTTATATAAAATCTATCAAAAAATATATTTTGGCTAAAATTGGCTGAAGTCCAGATTCCTGCCCACTCAGAGTCATGTGATGAGACTGGAACACTAAGAAGCTCATGGAACTTTATGGCTTTTCCTGAAAGCTGTTTGAAAACCTCTGCTTTTGACTACTTATTAGAATATGTGAAACTCTGGGATTAAAAAAAAAGTTGCTCAAAGGGGAGGAATTAAAAAAGTATTCAAGGAAGGAAAAGAGAGCACAGCACGGTCCTTTTTGTAGAAAAGCAAATTTTCAAAATCTATTTGGAGCTCATTGTATTTGACAATGTTAAAATGATATATTTTTCCTAGCCCAGTATTTCAAATACCCAAATGTCTGAGGAAACAAAAACATGACTGAAGTGAATCTATTAAGAGCCTTAAGTTCTTCTGAGATGTAAAGACTAAACTACCAATTTCACCTTAGGATTGTGATCATATGGTTTATGATGCCCCTGAAAACTTTTAGTCCTTGAGTCAGGAAAACTTTGACATCATCAGCTAGAAAATAACCTGGTGGAAAATACAAAGAGGATTAAGGTTCAGTAATGACATATTCTTAATTTTGGAAGGCAATGCCTGTTTAAAATAGTTGATCACGTGGTCAGACTCCTTGTCCCAATTTTTGGTTCAGAAATATTGTATCCATAATTATGTGGGGTGTGCATGTGAATAACAAATACATAGAAGACTAGTGGCAATCAAAGCTTGTAGAAGATTTAACAACAGTCCACAATTTTAGTCTAATATGGCTCTCTAAGAACAATGTTTATAAATTTTAACAATAAGATAAAAAGTAAAATAAACCTAACTGTATATGAAATTGATAATATAAACTTATTAGATAATTATTTCAATGTATTCCAAAATAACTATTTTGATCGTATATCCTGATATATCTCTTAAGGGAAAAAATATAACCACAAAGAAATATTTGGCTTATCTCAGTATTTCTTCTAAATAAGAATATTGTTTTGTTTTGTTTTGTTTTGTTTTTGAGACAGAGTCTCTCGCTCTTGTCACCCAGGCTGGAGTGCAGTGGCACGATCTCGGCTCACTGCAGCTCTGCCTCCCAGGTTCATGCCATTCTCTGGCCTCAGCCTCCTGAGTAGCTGGGACCACAGGCACCCACCACCATGCCCTGCTAATTTTTTGTATTTTTAGTAGAGACGGGGTTTCGCCGCGTTACCCAGGATGGTATCGATCTCCTGACCTCGTGATCTGCCCATCTCGGCCTCCCAAAGTGCTGGGATTACAGGCGTGAGCCACCATGCCCGGCAATATTGGTATTATTATTTTGAGGTAGATAAAACAAATAAGCAATTATGTTAATGTCTTGAGAATCATTTTTGTTTAAGATAAATCAAATAATTCAAATATGAACCTGTTATTTAAATTTGAATATAAAATATATTGTTCTTAATTTCACTCTAAAAACATATATTTTCTGTCCTGTACATTGAGAAAACTTAGAACCAACAGTACTCCAGTAAAAATGAGCATTCCTACAACCAGACTACAGTCTATAAACATGATTTCTTACTAAAATGAATCAGGACTCTTTGAAGAAAATGCCGATTCTAGTTTAGGGTGATAAATATGCAAGCTGAACCTGGGATACAGTCATGTATCACTTAATGTTGGGGATGTATTCTGAGAAAAGAACTGTTAGGCAATTTCATCATGTGGGAACATCACACAGTGTACTTAAGTAAACCTAGATAGTATAGCCTGCTACACACCAAAGCTTTATGGGGTAACCTATAGCTCCTATGCTACCAATCTGCACAGAATGTTACTGTACTGAGTAATGTAGGCAATCATAATGCAATGGTAAATATATGTGTATGTAAACATAGCTAAACATAGAAAAAGTACAATAAAATTATCTTGTAATCTTATGTGACCACTATCATATGTGGTTCACAGTTGACTAAAATGTCATTATTGGCATATGACTGCATTTTGTCATATCTAAAAATGGAAAAGTTAAAAAAGCTATCTTGGCCAGGCACAGTGGCTCACACCTGTAATCCCAGTAGTTTGCGAGGCAGAGGCAGGCAGGTCGGGAGTTTAAAACCAGCCTGGACAACTTGGTAAATCTCTGTCTCTACTAAAAATACAAAAAAATATACAGGTGTGGTGGCGGGTGCCTGTAATCCCAGCAACTCGGGAGGCTGAGGCAAGAGAATCGCTTGAATCTGGGAGGCAGAGTTTGCAGTAAGCCGAGATCACACCACTGCACTGCAGCCTGAGCAACAGAGCAAGACTCCATCTCAAAAAAAAAAAAAAAGAAAGAAAAACCTCTCTCAGTTCTCAGTTGTCTCACAAGGACAAAAAAAAATTCTACCTGAAGAGACCTCCAGTAGAGTTCAAAAATTTGACCGTTTGAGCATGACAAAGAATAATGACTATTAATTAAAACAGCTTATAAATATGAATTTTTGTAAGTCCATTAATATAAAACAAAACCACAAATTTACTGCTTATCTTTGGAGCAATATCCATTCATTTTTGAAACATGATAAAGGGAAGAAGCAAAGAAATTACCTGCTTTTCCTATAGAGACTGCACTTCAAGATAACCAAATAGTTGATGAGAAAAACTTCTTTTTCCTTACAAAAACATTTCAGAGTTTAAATAAAAAAGGGAACCATATGGTTGGAAAGTTACCATTTTTCAAATTCTGATAAAATAATGGCTCTAGGAAACCATTAGGTTCTGAAACTAACGGGTAGAATACTGATGATGACTTTGTAGTAAATGCATTAGGCTGACATCACTCAAGCCTACCGAATAATCTTAGCATTACTAAGTGAAATAATCAGACATTTCGTGTTTCTTGATGTAGTGCAATAACAAACATGCACAAAAATCCATGGGATATGATCGTCATTGAATCTGAATTTAATCAGTCCTCCAGTTTTAAAAATAATCAAGGAACATGTTAAAAGCACAACCCATATACAACCTGCCAAACCAATAATGTGGAAACTACAGAATGACTAATTTAGTTTATTTGACAGATAGATCACATAAAAATGGAGAGATTAAAATATACCTTAAAAGTTACCAATAGAGTAATGAGGGACATTTATATAAATTTTAAAAATACAAAGCAATACTATAAATTTTCTGAATTTGTATGTACATAGTATCAAAGTCATTGAATCAAACATATTTGTTGTTTTTCCCCTCATCTTTGCTCTCAAATTCTCCTCTTCTGTTTGAATTAGATTCTTAAGTATATCATTTAGTAATGTTCCTTTAGCACAAGAGTTCGAGAGTTACTAAACTCTCAGTTTCTCAATGTTGAAAATTATCTTTATTTTACCCTAATTATTGAATGATATTTTAGCTGGGTATAGAATTTTAGGGTGAAAGTTTTTTCCTGTCAGAATGTGAAGGTAAAAATTTTATTGTTTTCTAGGATCTGTTATAGAATGCTGTCATCAGTCTAATTAGTAATTCCTTTGAAGGTCAACCACCTTTTCCTTCTGTTTACTTTCACTATGTTATTTCATGTTCACTGGGCTATTTCTAAATGTGATTTAATTTTATTTACATTACTCTGGAGTCAGCTTCCTCCATTGATCCTTTGACCATTTATGCTTCGTGAGTGACTCTCTTTCAAACTATGACCCCAATCCATTGAAACATTTTCCTCAACTGGTAGACAGAACTATCTAATTTCCAATTATAGGACAAAGAGTCCTTTGTGAAATCTGGATTTGTGGTGATTGATCAGGTTCAGCTATGCTTCTGGACCAAATGTTTTTATTTCTAGAAGGCATTTGAAGCCTTATTCCTAGCTATTAAGGCTTATGTGATTTTGATGCTTTCCTGAATGTTTGGACCTAAGCTGGCTCTCTTCTGATACGTTCTCTCCCCCTTTATAAGTAATTGAAACTTTCTCATTCAAAGTTTTCAACCTGAGTAGTAATTTTGAATACATTTTATCCAGAATTTCTAAGTGTTTGTAGAAGAGAGATTAGAATGGCTCTGTCATGTCATCACAGCCTGCCATATTAACTGGAAATACCTGAACATGATTTCTGTTTATTTTTAGTTATGGAAATATGAAAATATTGCTGACCAAAAATATCCTTCCCACTTTCTAGTTGCTTGATATGTAATTGGAGATATACAGATACTCATAGAACATAAACAGAAAAATGTTATTATGCAGTATTGCATAACAGTTTAAGCAGTATAGACTAGTGATTAAAGGCCTCAGATAGGATGATGCCAGAGTGCCAAAATTTGAATCAAAGCTCCAGCATTTGACTGTGTAAATTTGAGCTAGACTTTTAATATCTCTATGCCTTAATTTTCCTTGTTTGAAAAATTTGGGATAATTTTACATATTCCATAGCCACTGGTAAATCAGTTAATGCTGACTCCTGTTCTATTCTCTATATCTATGAGATCAGTTTTATTAGATTCCACATGTAAGTGAGATCATGTGGTATTTGTCTTTCTGTGCCTGGCTTTTTGCACTTAACAAAATGTCCTCCAGGTTCATCCATGTTGTCACAAATAACAGGACTTTTTTCATTTTTATGGCTCACTAGTATTCAGTTGTGTATACATACCATATTTTCTTTATCCAGTAATTCATTCGTGTATACAGGTTGATTCCATAACCCTAGCTATTGTGAATAGTCCTGGGATAAACATGGGAATGCAGATCTCTTTTCTGCATACTGGTTTAATTTTCTGTAAATAAATACCCAGTAGTGAAATTGCTAAAACATACGGTAGTTCTGTTTTTGTTTGAGGAGCCTCCGTACTGTTTTTCTAAATGACTGACTGATTTACATTCCCACCAATAGAGTGCAAGGATTCCCCTTTCTCCACATCCTTGCCAGCACCTGTTACCTTTTGTCTATTTGGTAATAGCCATTCTAACTGTAGTGAGGTGATAAGTTATTGTGATTTTGACTTGCATTTCCCTGGTGATTAGTGATGTTGATCTTTGTTTTCATGTACCTGTTGGCCGTTTTGTATGTCTTCTTTTGAGAAATATCTATTCAGGTCTTCTGTTCATTTTAAAATTGGGTTATTTACTTTTTCTCCTTTCGAGTTGTTTGAGTTCTCTATGTATTTTGAATATTAACTCTTTATCAGTGCATACTTTGCACATGTTCTCTTCCAATCTATAGGTTGTCTGTTCACTCTGTTGATTTTGTTTCTTTGCTGTACAGAAGCTTTTTAGTTTCATGTAATCTCATTTGTTTATTTTTGCTTTTGTTGCTTGTGCTTCTGAGGTCTTATCTTTCAAAAATCCCTGCCATACCAATGCCATGGAAAATTTCCCCTAGATTTTCTTCTAGTAGATTCATAGTTTCAGGTGTTTAATCCACTTTGAGTTAATTTTTTTATGTGGTGAGAAAGATTCTTTTTGCAGTTTTCCCAGCACCACTTATTAAAGAGACCTCTTTTTCCATTGTGAATTCTCAGCACCTTTGTCAAAAATCAGTTGGCCATAAATGAGTGGATATTTTTCTGGGTACTCTATTCTATTCATTGGTCTATGTGTCTGTTTTTATGCTGGTACCATGCTATTTTGGTTACTTTTGCTTTGTAATAGATTTTGAAGTCAGCTGGTGTAATGCCTTCAGCTTTGTTCTTTGTGCTCAGGATTGCTTTCTGTTTTCAGGGTCTTTTGTGGTTCCATATAAATTTTAGGAATATGTTTTCTATTTTTGTGCCATCGATATTTTGATAGGGATTGCCTTGAATATCTAGATCACTTTGGGTAGTATGAACATTATAACAATATCTGTTCTCCAAATACATGAAGACTGTATATCTTTTCATTCATTTCTGTCTTATTCAATTTCTTACATCAATGTTGTATAATTTTCAGTATAGAGATCTTTCATTTCCTTAGTTAAATATATTCCAAGTACATTTTTAAAACTTGTTTTATTGTGCCTTGCTTTATTGCACTTTGCAGATATTACATTTTTTATAAATTGAAGGTTTGTGGAAACCCCACATTAAGAAATTCTTTTGATGCAATTCTTCCAAGAGCATTGGCTTACTTAGGTCTGTATGTCACATTTTGGTAATTCTCATAATATTTTAAACTTTTATTAATATTAATATTATTATATCTCTTATGCTTTCCTAGTCAGTGATTTTTGATATTACTATTGTAATTGTTCTGAGGTACCACAAACTGTGCCCATGCAAGATGGTGAACTTAACCAATAAATGTTTTGTGTATTCTGTCTGCTCCACTAACAATGTGTTCCACCACCTCTCTCCCTCTCCTCAGATGTCCCTATTCCCTGAAACACAACAATATTTAAATCAGGCCAAATAATAACCCTAAAAAGAGCCACACCTCTCCCACTTTAGATCGAAAGGTAATATGATTATGCTTAGTGAGGAGGGCATGACAAAAGCTGAGATAAGCCAAAAGTTAGGTTCTAGTACCAAAAGGTTAGCCAAGTTGTGAATCCAAAGGAAGTGTTCTTGGAGAAAATTAAAAGTGCTACTCCAGTGAACACACAAATGATGAGAAAATGAAACAGGTTTATTGCTCACGTGGAGAAAGCTTTAATAGTCTAAATAGATGATCAACCACAACATCCCCTTAAGACAAAGTGTAATCCAGAGCAATGTCCTAATGAGAGGTGAAGCCAGCTGGATTTCCTGGGTCGAGTGGGGACTTGGAGAACTTTTCTGTCTAGCTAGAGGATTGCAAATGCACCAATCCACGCTCTGTGTCTAGCTAAAGGATTGTAAACACACCAATGAGCACTCTGTAAAAATGCTCCAATCAGCACTCTGGGTCTAGCTAAAGGATTGTAAACGCACCAATCAGCACTCTGTAAAATGGACCAATCAGCCCTCTGTAAAATGGATCAATCAGCGCTCTGTAAAATAGACCAATCAGCAGGAAGTGGGAAGGGACCAGTAAGGGAATAAAAGGTGGCCACCCCAGCCAGTAGCAGCAACCCACTTGGGTCCCCGTCCACGCTGTGGAAGCTTTGTTCTTTCGCTCTTTACAATAAATCTTGCTGCTGCTCACTCTTGGGTCTGCACCAGCTTTAAGAGCTGTAACACTTGCTGCAAAGTTCTGAAGCTTCATTCTTGAAGTCAGCAAGACCACGAACCCACTGGAAGGAAGAAACTCTGGACAAATCTGAAGGAACAAACTCCAGACATGCCATCTTTAAGAGCTGTGACACTCACCACGAAGGTCCAGAGCTTCATTCTTGAAGTCAGTGAGACCAAGAACCAAGCAGAAGGAAGCAATTCCAGACACACTAACTCTCTTCAATTCTATAAATGTGAGCAAGCAGTAGGAGAAAAGTTAACTAACAGAAGTCGGTTTATGAGGCGAAGGTAAAAAGCTATCTTTATAACATAAAATTGCAAAGTGAAGCAACAAGTGCTGATGAAGAAGTGTTCTTTCTACAGAAAGAACATACATTAATTTAACATATGTTAATTTAAAAATACTTTATTGATAAAAAATACCATCATGTAAGCTTTCAGTGAGTTGTTATCCTTTTTTTTCTGGTGGAGGGTCTTGACTTGATGTTGATGGCTGCTGATGGATCAGGGTGATGGCTCATGAATGGTGGGGTAGCTGTGAACATTTTCAAAAATAACAATGAAGATTGCCACATCAAGGTACTCTTCCTTTCACAAAATAATTATCTGTAGCATGCAATGTTATTTGGTAGCATTTTACCCATAATAGAACTTTTTTTCAAATTTGGAGTCAATCCTCTTAAAACCTGCTACTGCCTTTATTAACTATTTTTATAATATTTTAAATCTTTTAAAAATCATTTCAATGATGTTCACAACACCTTTACCAGGAATGGTTTCTATCTAAAGGAACCATATTCTTTCATTATCCATCAGCAACTCCTCATCCATTCATATTTGACCATGAAATTGCAGCAATTTAGTCACATTTTCAAACTTCACTTCTAGTTCTAGTTCTCTTGCTGTTTCCTCCACATCTGCAATTACTCTTTCCACTGAAGTCTGATACTCTCAAAGTCATCATGAGAGTTGGAATAACTTCTTCCAAACTCCTGTTAATGTTGATATTTTGACCTCTTCCCATGAATAATGAATGTTCTTAATGGCATGTGGAATACTGTATTCTTCTCAGAAGGTTTTCAATTTATTTTGCCCAGATCCATCATAGGGATCACTATTTTTGGCAGCTATAGCCTTATGAAATGTTTTTCTTAAACAATAATACTTGATTTAAAAAAATTTATTTGTATATGTGTATGGGTTACAAGTGTAATTTTGTTATGTGGCTAGACAGCATCTTGATGAAGTCAGGGCTTTTAGGATATCCATTATTCAAATAATGTATATTGTACTTATTAAAGAATTTCTCATCATCAGCTCCCTAGCCCTGCAAACCTTCCAAGTTTCAACTGTTTATTTTACATCCATGCATACATCTATGCAATATTTAGCTCCCACTTATAAGTGAGAATATGCAGTATTCGTCTTTCTGTGACTGATTTGTTTCACTTAAGATAATCGCCTCCAATTTAACCCACGTTGCTGCAAAAGACTTGAAACTTGAAAATACTCAATAATACATGGGCTACAGAAGGGATATTGTATTAGCAAGCATGAGAACATTAATTTCCTTGTGTTCTTTCTACACCCAGTTTTTTGAGAGTTTTAATCACAAAAGAATGTTGGATTTTATCAAATGCTTTTTTACCATCAATTGAAATGATCATATGGTTTTAGTTCTTCATTCTGTAGATATGATGTATCACATTGATTGATTTGCTTATGTTGAACCATCTTTGCATCCCAAGGATAAATCCTACTTGGTCATGATAAATGATATTTTCTTTCTTTTTTTTTAAGTTCTTTTTTTATTTTTTATTTTATTATTATTATACTTTAAGTTTTAGGGTACATGTGCACAATGTGCAGGTTTGTTACATATATATCCATGTGCCATGTTGGTGTGCTGCACCATTAACTCGTCATTTAGCATTAGGTATATCTCCTAATGCTATCCCTCCCCCCTCCCCCCACCCCATGACAGTCCCCGGTGTGTGATGTTCCCCTTCCTGTGTCCATGTGTTCTCATTGTTCAATTCCCACCTATGAGTGAGAACATGCAGTGTTTGGTTTTTTGTCCTTGTGATAGTTTGCTGAGAATGATGGTTTCCAGCTTCATCCATGTCCCTACAAAAGACATGAACTCATCATTTTTTATGGCTGCATAGTATTCCATGGTGTATATGTGCCACATTTTCTTAATCCAGTCTATCGTTGTTGGACATTTGGGTTGGTTCCAAGTCTTTGCTAATGTGAATAGTGCCGCTATAAACATACGTGTGCATGTGTCTTTATGGCAGCATGATTTATAATCCTTTGGGTGTATACCCAGTAATGGGATAGCTGGGTCAAATGGTATTTCTAGTTCGAGATCCCTGAGGAATCGCCACACTGACTTCCACAATGGTTGAACTAGTTTACAGTCCCACCAACAGTGTAAAAGTGTTCCTATTTCTCCACATCCTCTCCAGCACCTGTTGTTTCCTGACTTTTTAATGATGGCCATTCTAACTGGTGTGAGATGGTATCTCATTGTGGTTTTGATTTGCATTTCTCTGATGGCCAGTGATGATGAGCATTTTTTCATGTGTTTTTTGGCTGCATAAATGTCGTCTTTTGAGAAGTGTCTGTTCATATTCTTTGCCCACTTTTTAATGGGGTTTTTTGTTTTTTTCTTGTAAATTTGTTTGAATTCATTGTAGATTCTGGATATTAGCCCTTTGTCAGATGAGTAGGTTGTAAAAATTTTCTCCCATTCTGTAGGTTGCCTCTTCACTCTGATGGTAGTTTCTTTTGCTGTGTGGAAGCTCTTTAGTTTAATTAGATCTCATTTGTCAATTTTGGCTTTTGTTGCCATTGCTTTTGGTGTTTTAGACATGAAATCCTTGCCCATGCCTATATCCTGAATGGTATTGCCTAGGTTTTCTTCTAGGGTTTTTATGGTTTTAGGTCTAACATGTAAGTCTTTAATCCATCTTGAATTAATTTTTGTATAAGGTGTTAAGGAAGGGATCCAGTGTCAGCTTTCTACATGTGGCTAGCCAGTTTTCCCAGCATCATTTATTAAATAGGGAATCCTTTCCCCATTGCTTGTTTTTGTCAGGTTTGTCAAAGATCAGATAGTTGTAGATATGTGGCATTATTTCTGAGGGCTCTGTTCTGTTCCATTGGTCTATATCTCTGTTTTGGTACAAGTACCATGATGTTTTGGTTACTGTAGCCTTGTAGTATAGTTTGAAGTCAGGTAGCATGATGTCTCCAGCTTTGTTCTTTTGGTTTAGGATTGACTTGGCGATGTGGGCTCTTTTTTGGTTCCATATGAACTTTAAGGTAGTTTTTTCCAATTCTGTGAAGAAAGTCATTGGTAGCTTGATGGGGATGGCATTGAATCTATAAATTACCTTGGGCAGTATGGCCATTTTCACGATATTGATTCTTCCTACCCATGAGCATGGAATATTCTTCCATTTGTTTGTATCCTCTTTTATTTCATTGAGCAGTGGTTTGTAGTTCTCCTTGAAGAGGTCCTTCACATCCCTTGTAAGTTGGATTCCTAGGTATTTTATTCTCTTTGAAGCATTCCCTTTGAAAACAGGCACAAGACAGGGATGCCCTCTCTCACCACTCCTATACAACATAGTGTTGGAAGTTCTGGCCAGAGCAATCAGGCAGGAGAAGGAAATAAAGGGTATTCAATTAGGAAAAGAGGAAGTCAGATTGTCCCTGTTTGCAGATGACATGATTGTATATCTAGAAAACCCCATTGTCTCAGCCCAAAATCTCCTCAAGCTGATAAGCAACTTCAGAAAAGTCTCAGGATACAAAATCAATATACAAAAATCACAAGCATTCTTATACACCAATAACAGACAGAGAGCCAAATCATGAGTGAACTCCCATTCACAGTTGCTTCAAAGATAAATGATATTTTCAAAGTATTTTTGAATTTGATTTACTGGTATTTTGTTGAAGATTTTTGCATCAATATGCATCAGGGATATTGGTCACTAGTTTTCATTTTGTGATTTGTCTTAGTCTGGTTTTGGTACAGTGTACCACTGGACTCGTAGAATAAGTTTGGAAGTGTTACCTCCTCCTCTTGAAATAGTTTGAGTAGCACTGGTATTCATTCTTCTTTAAATGTTTGATGGAATTCAGTAGTAAAGCCATCAGGTCCCATGCTTTTCTTGACAGGGAGACTCTTTATTATGGGTTTAATATTGTTACTTTTTATTGGTCTGTTCAGGTTTTGATTTCTTCATGGTTCCATTTTCATAGGTTGTATGTGTCTAGGAACTTATCCCTTTCTTCTAGATTTTTCAATTTGTTGTCACGTAGTTGTTCAGAGTAGCCACTAAGGACCTTAGTTATCTAAGCATTTCTGCAGTTATCAGTTGTAATGTTTCCTTTTTTATCTTTGATTTTGTTGATTTGGATTTTCTCCCCTTTATTCTTAATTAGCCAGGCTAAAGATTTGTCCATTTTGTTCAACCTTTAAAAAAAAAAAACAAAAAACAAAAAAAAAACACTTTTTGCTTCCTTGATCTTTTGTATTTTTTAACTTCACTTTCATTTATTTCTGCCCTGACCTTTATTTTTTTTTTCTACTAATTTTGGTTTTGGTTTGCTCCTGCTTTTCTAGTTCTTTAAGATGCATCATTAGGTTATTTGAAGTTTTTCTTCTTTTCTGATGTAGCACTTATAGCTATAAGCTTCCTTTTTAGTACCGCTTTTGCTATATCCCAGAGGTTTTGATATATTGTGTTTCCATTATATTTCAAGGAATTTTTGAATTTCCTTCTTCATTTCCTCATTAACTTACTGGTCATTCAGGAGCATATTGTTTAATTTCCATGTATTTGTATAGTTTCTAAAATTCCTCTTGTTCTTGATTTGTAGTTTTATTCCATTGTATCAGAGAAGAAGCTTGATATTATTTCAATTTTTTGAATGATTCAAAACATGTTTTGTGACCTAACATATGGTCTATCCTGGGAATGATCTCTGTGCTGAAGAAAATAATGTGTATTCTGCATCCATTGGATGAAATGTTCTGTAAATATTTATTAGATCCATTTGATCTATAGTTCAGATTAAGTCCAATGCTTCTTTATTGATTTTCCATCTGGAAGATCTGTCCAAGGCTGAAAGTGAGGTGTTGAACTCTTCAGCTATGATTGCATTGGAGTCTCCTCTCTAACTCTTATAATATTTGCTTTGTACATCTGAGTGCTCCAGTGCTGGGTGTATATACATTTAAAATAGTTATATCTTCTTGTTGAGTTGACCCCTCTATTGTTATATAGTGACTTTCTTTGTCTTTTTTTTTTTTTATGAGTACAGGGGTGATTTTTTTGATTAACTAGCTTACATAAATTTCTTTTTTTTTTACTTTAGGTTTTAGGGTACATGTGCACAATGTGCAGGTTTGTTACATATGTATCCATGTGCCATGTTGATTTTCTGCACCCATTAACTCGTCATTTAGCATTAGGTATATCTCCTAATGCTGTCCCTCCCCCCTCGCCCAACCCCACAACAGTCCCCTGAGTGTGATGTTCCCCTTCCTGTGTCCATGAGTTCTCATTGTTCAATTCCCACCTACGAGTGAGAACATGCAGTGTTTGGTTTTTTGTCCTTGCAATAGTTTACTGAGAATGATGTTTTCCAGTTTCATCCATGTCCCTACAAAGGACATGAACTCATCATATTTTATGGCTGCATAGTATTCCATGGTGTATATGTGCCACATTTTCTTAATCCAGTCTATCGTTGTTGGACATTTGGGTTGGTTCCAAGTCTTTGCTATTGTGAATAGTGCCACAATAAACATACGTGTGCATGTGTCTTTTCATAAGTTTTTGTCTTGAAGTCTATTTTGTCTCATAGAAGTTGAGCTACTCCTACCCTTTTTTGGCGTGGATTATCTTTTTCCAACCCTTTATTTTCAGTCTATGTATGTCTTTAGAGGAAAAAAATGTTTCCTGTAGACAACAGATTAATGTATCTTGCTTTTTTAAACATTTAGCCCCTCTGTCTTTTGACTGGCGAATTTAATCCAATCAATTTGAGTTTACATTCAATGTTATTATTGATTAGTAAGAACTTATTTCTGCCATTTTGCTATATGTTTTCTGGTTGTTTTGTGGTCTTCTCTTCCTTCTTTCTTTCCTTCCTGTCTTCTTTTATTGAAGGTGATTTTCTCTGGTGATATGATTTAGTTTCTTGTTTTTGATTTTTTATTTATCCATTGTATATTTTTTGGTTTGAGATTACCATGAGGCTTGCAAATACTATCTTATAACCTATTATTTTAAGCTGATAACAGCTTAACACTCTGCATAAACAAAAAAGCAAAGAGAAAACAAATAAAAATTCTATGCTTTAACTTTGTTTCACCGCTTTTTAACTTTTTATTGTGTCTATATCTTATTGTACTGTCCATGTTTTGAAAAGTTGTTGTAGTTATTATATTCAATCAGTACATTGTTTATTTTTTCCTACTTAGGATAAGAGTAGTTCACATGCCGCAGTTACAGTGTTATACTATTCTGTGTTTTTTTCTGTGTGCTTACTATGACTAGTGAGTTTTGTACCTTCAGATGATTATTTCCCCTTAAGGCCCTTTTCTTTCTGATTAAATTAGTCCCTTTATCATTTCTTGTAGGACAAGTCTATTGATGATGAAATCCCTCAGCTTTTGTTTCTCTGGGAAAGTTTTTATTTCTCCTTGATGTTTAAAGGATATTTTCACTGGATATAATATTCTAGAGTATTTTGTTTTGTTTTTTCCTTAAGCACTTTACATATGTTGTGTCCTCCTTCCTGGCCTGTAAGATCTCCACTGAAAAGTCTGTTGCCAGACATATTGGAGCTCCATTTTATTTTCTTTCTTTATTTTCTTGCTGTTTTTGGAATCATTTGTTAATCCCTGATCTTTGGGGGTTTAATTATTAAACGCCTTGTGGTAGTGTTTTTTGGATCAATTCTGCTTGGTATTCTACAACCTTCTTGTATTTTGGATATTGATATCGTTCTCTAGCTTTGGGAAGTTCTCTGTTATTATCCCTTTGAATAAATTTTCTTCCTCTGTCTCTGTCCGTACCTCCTCTTTAAGGAACAATAACTCTTAGATTTGCCGTTTTGAGGCTATTTTGTAGATGCTGTTGGCATGCTTTATTGCTTTTTATTATTTTTTCTTTCATCTCCTCTGACTGTGTATTTTCAGATAGCCTGACTTCAAGCTCCCTAATTCTGCTTGATCAATCCTGCTATTGAAGACACTGATGCATTCTTCAGTATGCCAATTACATTTTTTCAGTTCCAGAATATTTATTTGATTCTTTCAAAATTATTTCAATCTGTTTGTACAATTTATCTGATAGAATTCTGATTTCCTTCTCTGTGTTGTCCTGAATTTCTCTGAGTTTCCTCAATACAGCTACTTTGACTTGTCTGTCTGAAAGGTCACACATATCTCTGCTTCTCCTAGATTGGCTCCTGGTTCTTCATTTCCTTTATTTGGTGGGTTCATGTTTTCATGGATTGTCTTGATGCTTGTGTGTATTTGGGCATTGAAAAGGTAGATATTTATTGTAGCCTTTGCAGTCTGGGCTTGTTTGTACCCACCCTTCTTGGGAAGGCTTTCCAGATATTCAAGAGGACTCCAAAACCCATAACCTTAATCTAATGATAAGAGAACCATTAAATACACTCAGATTAGGGGACATACTGTAAGATACCTGACCAATACTCCTCAAGACTGCCAAGATCATGAAAAACAAGTGAAGACTGATAAAAATATCATAGGCCATGAGAAAATGGAGAAACATGAAAACTAAAAATAATGTGGTACCCTGGATTAGATCCTGGAACAGAAAGAGAGTATTAACTAATGGTAAAACTGATGAAACATAAATAGGCTGGAATGCAGTTAATAGTAACACACCAATATCAATTTCTTAGTTTTGACAAATACAACAAAATAAGGTAAGATACTAACAACAAGGGAATTAGATAAGGCATATGCAAGATCTCTTCATATTATATTTGTAACTATTTTGTAAATCTAAAACTATTCTAAAAGATACTTCATTTAAAACATAAAACAATTTTTTAAAATAAATTGTTTTAAACGTAGGTAAACAACATCCCATTACTGTAAAGTTGAATTAACAGTATTTTATACTTGAAGCAAACATGAAAAAAGAAGAGAGAATGTTGTCTTATTTTGACTGAGCATATATTAGCTAGTTAGTCTTAAATATTTAAGTAATTAATCCTCAAAAAAGTGCAGTCACTGGGCTGTTTAACAACATAACACAGAGATTTCCTAATTTTGTTCCATGTGGAATATCGTTTAAGCTTGGTTTCAGTTAGGAAATCACTTTTTATTAAGCAGGTTAGGGGCTGTTAAACTATTGTCATTGCCACAGTGTTGGGCAGATCCTAGAGAATAATCAAACAAATAGAAAGCCCTTGGATGCTGACCATAGAGCAGAGTGCCACATTGCATGAACAGATGCCTTTTTTTTTTAATTATTATTAAAGCAGGCAGCTGGCATTCTACAGGGTATGTTGGGGAGAAACAATCTTCTTAGCAGTCATGTAGAAAACTGCATTTAAAATCTAAAGTGTGAATAACTGTTGATACAGAGAGCAAGAATTCTGATGAGAAATGCTAACTCAGCACTTCTTGCCAGGTTTGCAGCAGCATGGGACAGAAGGAAGAAAATCTGCAAAGCCTGAGTGAAAAAGTGGAAGGAACAGAGAAAATTACGTGAGTAATCTCAGCTTCAGGTTTCTACCAGTTTCTTGGAAAAATACTAAATTCAAAATGAGTACCTAAACTTTAATTTGTGTATGAATATTTGTGTTTAGCTATGATAAGCTTTATGTTGTTCCCATTCTGTTGCCTTTTAAACATTCTCAATTGAATAATAAGATCAAGTGTAACTATTGATAGATATTTTGTTGTTGTTCGTGGACATATCACAGCACCTAGAACAATGTCTGGAACAAAATAAATGCTAAGTAAATATTTGGTGAAGAGTAAAATGAATGATATCTCCTACTGGTGCCACAGGCTACTGATGTCTGTCAGTGGGGGCAGGGAGTCTCAGAGGCAGCAGAGAAGGGAAGTGTGTCTCTAGCCAATTTTTATTATTGGAACATCTGATAATTCCCTCTTGCTGGGCCACTAGGCTTTCCTGTTGTCAGCAGAGCCCCTGTTTTATCTAGAGGAAGAATGACATACTGGGCCAGTGTTTTAGTCAGTTTCAGCTGCTATAACAAAATACAATAGACTGTGTAATTTAAACAACCAACATTTATTTTCTTCCAGCTCTAGATTCTGGAGGTCTGAAATCAGGATGCCAGCACCATGGTCAGGTCCTGCTCAGGGCTCTTTTCCTGGCTTACATGTGATTGCCCTCTCAGTGTGTTTTCAAATGGCCTTTCCACAGAGCATACAAATGAAGAGGGAGGGGGTGGGAGGGACAGAGAGAGAGAGAAAAGAGTGAAGAGGGGTGAGGGGAGAGGGAGGGAGAGAGAGAGGGAGTGAAGAGCGTGTCCAATCTGTTTTTCTCCTCTTAGAACTATTTCCGTCATGAGGGTTCTGCACTGTGACTTCATTTAAACCTAATAACCTCTCCAAGGCCCACTTCCAAATACCATCACACTGGAGGTTAGGGCCCCAATATATGAATTTTGGGGAATACAAACATTCATTCCATAATAGCCACCTTCTGTTGCCAGCTTGAGCAGCTTGAGTGTCTAGAGATGCTGGGCCTGGGTCACCTTTCTTTGGGTGGGAGGTCCTATGAAGCTTTGATACTATGTCATTCCTTTAGTTCTTGGGTCTTTAATCAGTTTGCCTTCCTCTTCCCATTTTTTTCAGTGTTCTCTTTTGATTGCCTCTTGCATTATTTCCAGAATTTTTAGTTGTACTTAACAAGAATGAGCAGGGAGAAATGAGTCTATGCTGACTTGTTCTCACCGGAAAGTGCATTTAATTTTGAAGTCCACAGAAAGCTCAGCTAAATCTCAATGTCTTAATGCCATAAGCTTCCCACAATTATTCAACAACTTCAAGTGCAGTGGTTTTCCTGCTGTGGTGTCAATAGCCAGAACAAACTACCTTCGCTAGGGAGTCCCTGAGCTAAATATTCTGTTAATAAAACCAACTTATAAGTTCTGTTCTTAAGCTATTTTATTACTGTGAGAGTGAACTCACTATATCAGAGAACAAAAAGTGGAAAAATGCTTTAAAGGGTTAATACTGGTCATTTTGATCTCGTTGGCATAAAAATGTGTTCTGAGTTTTCTTATGGAATTTTCTTCTCTCTCCTTGCCAGGCCTGAGTCTCTTAATTTTGATTTCTTTTAGTTTTATTCAGAGAATTAAGCTATCATTTGTGTTTGTATAAAGTTGTTTTAACGGAGCTTATTATGCTTGAAAAGAAGTGACAATAACTATTTTGACTTATTACTTTCTGTCTGGTTAGGATAATCAAACATTCAGCAAGGAAGAATCAAAGCACCGTAGGTGGTATAAATGAGCATGAGAAAGAGCTTCCGAAAAATCTCTTCCAAATAGAGAACACATCCAGCTCCCTTCTCTCCCCTCTTCCCACCACCCACATTCTCCCCCTACTTTTAGACTATTCCTGAACCAGGAAGTAAAAGTTGTGAGTGGGAAGGGGTGGGGAGTGTGTATGTGTAACCAACAAGGGAATTTATTCTTTTGATGAATCATGATTGTACTATAATCACATATTCCCACATGCAGTCCTGAATTCCTGTGCCAGCATTCAACTCCCTTTGCAAAGCTGGCACCTTCTATTTCCTTCACCAGCATTTCAAGCAAAATGATATATCAGAAAATTAGAGCTATAAAGAGCCCTTAGATGCTCAAATTCCAGTGTCTCACTTACTGAAGAGAAATGGAGGACCTGGAACATTGTGGAAATCATTCAATTTCATATGCTTCTTATAGGCAGAGCTAGAGTTAGAAGCCCTATATTCTAGCTCCGGGGCCAGTGCTCTTTCTATGATATCAGGATGTCTCAGTTGTAGCCACTATAGCTCTCATGCTTTAACAAATATATTCAGTAAATCTAGGAGTAGGTGAAAGGCTACCTCACTGCTGCGTGGGACTATAAAAATGTCAAAAAAATAGACAAACAAGTGATGACTGTAGCTGTAAAAACACAACTTGAAACATACACTCAATGCTATGATTCCTATGACTGGTACTCTGTGTATTCCCACATCTCTTTCATCTTTACTACTTATTTTTCTTTTTTTTTGTAATGGAGTCTTGCTCTGTCGCCCAGACTGGAGTGCAGTGGCGCCATCTTGGCTCACTGCAAGCTCTGCCTCCTGGGTTCACGCCATTCTCCTGCTTCAGCCTCCCAAGTAGCTGGGACCACAGGCTCCCGCCACCACGCCCGGCTAATTTTTTGTAGTTTTAGTAGAAACGGGGTTTCACCATGTTAGCCAGGATGGTCTCAATCTCCTGACCTTGCGATCTGCCTGCCTCGGCCTCCCAAAGTGCTGGGATTACAGGCTTTTCGTCTTTTTTTTATTTTTTGCTTATAATGATAGGGACATTATAGGAGCTACAGGGGTATTTTTGTTTTAATATTAAAAATATTTCTACTGGAATAGGACAAAATGTCTCACAGCCAAAGCCCAGGGACTTAAGGGAAAAGTCTAATAGCCAGACCAAGCAGAAGGTTCCCATTTCCCCATATGCCCAACTTTAACAGAGGCCCTAGCATGTAGGAAATATATGAATCTTTGAATGATATTTCCTATGATAAAGACCTGTTTTATTCCAGGTTCTGTATATTAGAACAAAGAAATTGAAGCAGATATTATTAGAGTGTTTAGCAATCAATGGAAAGAAGTCACAAAGTCTGTTAAGTTAACCATACATCAGAGCAGGATCAGAACCTGATATCTGAAGGGTGGGAATCCCACCTCTGAAACCAGGAGTTGTGCCTGGGATGGAAACAGTATTATTAATTGGAAAATATTCCCTATAATGCTAGGATTAAATAAAAATGGATAAAATAAAAATGTACAAGACCAAACACCTCTTCATTTCTATATGGACCTGAATATCATCCTGTCTGGATGAAAAAGAGTAATCATAGTCAAGAGTAGGTACATTCATGGCAAATTAAGCAAGATTTGATTTCTAGCCATGGTGAGTTTGCAGACTAATTGCTCTAATATGTGAGGTGAATGAGGAGATTATACAGAAACACAGGCAGATTTTGGAAGCATATCAGAGATCAAGGTGGTTTGATATAAGTTGGGAAACTATAAAGTTAATTCTGCTGATAAGGGGAATTTTCTCAGAGAGACACAGAAAAACTGAGGAAATAGAAATAAATTATTTTCAAGTGCTGTCTAATTATATAGCTATGGAAAAAATTGTAAAGCTGTTGAAAAAAGTTGAAAAAGATTAGAATAAGCATATTTGAATATCTGAAAGATGATCATGTGGCATTGGGATTAGACATCTAGAGGATGTCACTGAAAGAACTAGGACCAGTGGGGAAAGTTACGTGAAAACATATTTATGTGAACACGAGGATAAAGTTTCCAAGAGCAAAAAGTGTTCAAAATAGTAATCGCTTTAGAAATGAGTAGTTTACTCTTATCATTGGTGGTGTTCAAATATAGGCTTAATGTCATAATGGATGCAGCATAAGGATGTATTTGTCTGTTTGCATTGCTATAAAGCAATACCTAAGACTGGGTAATTTTATAAAGAAAAGAGGTTTGTTTGACTCATGGCTCTGCAGGCTGTACAAGAAGCATGGCACCAGCATCAGCTGTGCTTCCGTTGAGGGCTTCGGGAAGCGTTCACTTACAACGGAAGGTAAGTGGAGGCGGTGTGTCACATGGTGAGAGAGGGAGCAATACAGGAGATGCCAGGGTCCTTTTAACAATCAGATCCCATAGCAACTAATAGAGCGAGAACTCACTCATTACTGCCAGGATGGCACCAAGCCCTTCATGAGGAATCCACACCCATCACCCAAATAACTCCCAATAGATCCCACCTCCAACACTGGGGAATCACATTTCAACATGAGATTTTTGGAGGGGACAGATATCCAAACTGTATCAAAGGAGAATTCAGGAGTCTAACAGATTCATAACTATAAAGTTCTTAATAAACCCTCACACAACAAAACTCAGCCTGCTATGACTTTGTGGAACTCTTAAGATTACTCTGGCTAGTTGAGCATTAGGAAAAGAACAAGACCCTGGTTGGCCCTTTCAACCTCCATTCCAGAAACAGTAAGTCAGTATCTTTAGGAACTATGTGCAGATTTTGACACCAGTGTTTCACATCAACCTGACTGTCTTAATTTCTCAGATTCAGTAAATGTCTGTATTCCCTCAGGAGAACTACATCTAAGTGTTTGTGTTTATATAAATACACACATAATTATATTTATACATTGTTCACAATGGAAAACATAAATGGAACCCTTGCTAGCGGATATAATAAATACCTACTACATAAATCAGGTTCTTGGTAGGAAACATAACTCCCTCCAGATGGTTCAAATTAAGAGACTTTAATGAAGGGACTGCTTACAGAATTGTGGGTTGCACTAAGGTAACCAGGGAAAATTCTGAGGCCAGCAGTAGCTGGAAGCTATTATTGCTTCTAAGGATGAAGGGATCAGTGAGAGATCAATATTCCAGGAGCCCACGAAATCCCGAGGAGCTGCGGACTCCTCTGTGGACAGGGAAGTTGATAACTACTGCCCTACCTCACCAGGAATGAAGCAACGAGAACTGCTTTGCTTATTTGCTGTCCCCTCCTACTCTGTGATCTTCCAATGCCACTCTGTGGTCAATTCCTACCAGACGTCAGCCCAGCAAAGGGAGCTCTGCTAAAGCAAGGCTGGAAATGACAGAGAATGAATCTGGATGATCAAATGTCAAATGAAGAGCAGGCAGCAAGCCAATAAGAGACAACAGCTAAAATGTTGCCCTCGGCCATGACACATATTGCTAGATGTTGATTAGATGTGTGTTTTATTCTTGTTATTGTTTGTAATTTTTATTTTGTTCTTGTTGCTGTTTTCATAAGGGCTTTCAAGACAGGTTTGAGATGGTGACTTCTTTTATATCTAGTAGCTCATTTCATGGAAGCACAAACCATATTCAGCTCTAATTTTCTCCTACATTGTCTTTCCTTTTGTTTTGTCGAAGTAAGATATTTCTCAACATTTCTCCTTACATTTGCCCCAAATGCTGCAAATCTGGTGACATTCTCTTTATCAGATACTTCTATTGTTTATATTACTAATCTAATGATTGACCAATATGACTGCCGAACAAGTGATATAAAGTAACGATAAATTGTAGTAGCTACAATCTGCCTGTCATGCCAGCTGTTTAAACCAATGGAGTCATTACTAAAACATTGGGTGATATTCATGGACATAAGAAACTCAGTAATTTCAAGAACTGATCATTTTTGAAAGCATATCAAATATTATATCGTAAGTCTTTGATGGTGACTTTTGCAAAACTGAATATTTGGAGAAAATACATATTCACTTCTTTTGAAGTTTCTCTTACACTGATTTCCCAAGATACTTTATACTTCGACCTAGAAATGTCTTTAGTTTTCTCTCTCTGCTTCCCTTTATTTAGTGCCCGCTACTTTTCTCTTGTCTCTTCAGTCGTACATTCATCATCTAAACATTATTTCATAGTATTAATATTTAGACTTACAAGGCTTCTATAACACTGTAAATATGTTATTTAAAATAAGATGAATGTTATAGATTGGAGAATAGAAAGTAGAATTGTGGAGAGGGAAAAACAGATCATGTATTTCTAGAGTTTCCCAAAAATTTCAACACAAAAGTTAAGAGATAGTTTGCCCAGCACTTCATTTGGTCCCACATTATCGAGGCCTAAATCTGGCAAGAACACATATTGAATTACATAGAAAAAAAACAATATCGGCCGGGAGTGGTGGCTCACACATGTGATCCCAGCACTTTGGGAGGCCGAGGCAGGTGGATCACCTGAGGTCAGGAGTTTGAGACCAGCCTGGCCAACGTGGCAAAATGCCGTCTCTACTAAAAATACAAAAATTATCAAGGCATGGTGGTGGGCGCCTGTAACCCCAGCTACTCGGGATGCTGAGGAAGGAGAATTGCTTGAACCTGGGAGGCAGAGCTTACAGTGAGCTGAGATCACACAACAGCGCTACATACAGCCTGGGCAAAAGAGGGAAACTCCATCTCAAAGAAAAAGAAAAAAAGAAAAACAGTATCTTCTTTAATGCTTCAAGATACAGGTTTACATTAATTGAGTGAAAGAACAATATGTATTTATGTATCGATGATATCGATACATAAATATATATTTAAGTCAGCTTTGTTATAACAAAATGGAACAAAATATTTTTTATAGATATAAAAAAAGTAATAATAAAAAAAGAATGTGTCTTCTGGACGATAGACCTACCTGTAGTTTATGAAACCCTCTTGCATGTGATTTTTTTCAATTAAATGAGTCTATTGATAAAAAAAAAATTAATGAAAGCTAAAATGAGTTCATGATCCTTAGCAAGAGTTTCAGAAAGAGAGGTATCTAGATAATTTAGGTTTTGTTAATATTGAACCTTTATTTTTCTTTATAGTACTTGGTATTACCGAATATAAACCCAGGACATCCACGATATGGAAATAATATTAGAATTCACAGTAAAAGCAATAGGATAGGTAGCAAGAAAGATTCCTTTAGGAAAAGATGAGCACTATGTAAATGACTAGAGGAAGGAACCAAGAAAGGAAGGTCTTGGTTTTCAGTCACCTAAGCTTCTATTAGTGGAAGTTAGGACTGCCACGGTACTGCTTTGATGGCGATGTACATGGACCTAATTTGTCTCAATTATTGTGGAAACTTGTGATGTTTTTCTGACATTTCACAGTCATTAAAGAAGAGGGTTGTGTAAAACAACATTAGAGAGGATGGTCTCTTTTAATGTGGGTTACTACCAGCTTTTATTTCATTTCTATTTCCTCTCCAACCCTGTACGCTCTGCTAAAATTAAAAAAACAAAGAATCAACTCCTCATTTCATAGCAGGAAGAGGATCTTTTTCAGAGGAC
Organism: Hylobates moloch; assembly: GCF_009828535.3. Taxonomy (NCBI): domain Eukaryota; kingdom Metazoa; phylum Chordata; class Mammalia; order Primates; family Hylobatidae; genus Hylobates; species Hylobates moloch. Next base: position 217,678,005 of record NW_026652276.1, read on the forward strand.
ATACTAATAAGGCCACTAAATCTCAGCTCATTTGGACCAGCCCATGGTGTTCTGGAAATTTAACAATCTTACATAAAGTCGCTTTTGGTGAGAAAATACAATGTTTTATCAATTCTAATAATTTATTAATTATTCATATTTAACATTTTTACTTTAGAAAATGAGTTTACAACTTATTGAAAGTATTTAAAAATATCTGTAGGTCTACCATTGATACAGTTGTCATTTCCTTAAACCTTCAAACTTGTTTTTGTTTGTTTTTGTCTTGGTGGCATGGCTTGACAACTATATCTAGTCAACATACAAACCAATAAGTTAATTGTGACCCATTTGAGGGTAGAATATAGGTCTTGTTTATTGTTTGAAAATTGTCCATTGATATCTTCAAGTAAGAGCAAAAAAGATCTTAAAATAAAATTGTACATAATGAGGGCCAATAGGTTGGTTGAAAATTTTATAAATAATATAAAGCATTTTAAAAAATAAATACTACATTGTGCAAGCTCTAGTTAGCACATAAGTTGATGTTGCATGAAATAGGAAGATATTGGTGACACTGAGGTCACAATAGAAAAAGCAGTACTCATCTTGCTTTCTACCATATACAACCACAAATTTTTACTATTTTAAGATATTGGATAACTAGCAACACATGTCTATGGTCCTTAAGAAAGGAGGAAAAAAGAGGTATCAAAGATCTGATTTCAGAAAAATAAGTCACTTCAAAGCTCATTACTGCAAAAGAGGCAGCTATGCAGAAAAATAGTTCTAAAAATCTGCCCAGGGTCCCCTTGAGTCTGTTGCTGAATAATAAGTTGTCTTTATATAGGGTGAAAGTTGATGAATCTAGGCAAAAAATAAAATAAAATAACAAAGACAGAGAAACTTAAAGATTGTCAATTTCTGAAGCTTACATAAGACTGGGATACATTCAAGTTTATCCAGAGTAGAAAATCCCCTTAGAATACCAGGGTGTTTAATAAAAATCCCAGAAGTGTAAAATCTTAGAGTATGGCTAAAATAGCCCTGTAATAAAAGCTCCTAGAGAACTTACTAAACAAATCTTAAAAATACCAAGTTAATTTGCAAGTAACATAATTGCCAGGTGAAACAAAATTTCATGCACTATAAAGAAAACAGTAAAATCCAGTTGTGCAGTAAGAGAGCATCTACAAAGTCAAACATCAAATTTAAAAAAAATCACCAGACACATAAATAAACAGGAAAATGTGACCCATAACCAGAAGAAAATTCAGTCAATGAAAATAGACTCAGAATGGACAGAAATAAGCAAATAAAGAAAGCAATTGGCAGAAAGGAACTTGAAATAAATGTGATTAAAACTTGAGAAGACATGAACATACAAAGATAAATAGAAGATGTAAAAAGAGGCCTGCACTACTTCTGGTGATCAAAAATATAGCATTTAATGTAAAGAAATCTGCATGAGAAAACATCAGTAAATCTGAAAACATAGCAATAGAAACTACCAAAATGAAGTTGTGAGAGTAAAAATAAAGTGGAAAAAAAGCTGAACAGAGACTCAATTATCAATGGGAAAATAGCAGCCAACAAAGAAGTTGGAATTGGAAAGATGAAGAAAAATTATTTGAAGAATTAGTGACTAGGACTTTCCCAAATATAATGGAATCTCTAAACACAGAGATCCAAGAACGTGGGAGAAACTCCAGCAGAATAGACACAAAATTGCACTATGATAAACTGTAATAAAATTCCTGAAAATAAATGGTGAAGAAGTCTTAAACACTGCCAGAGGAAAAGAGGACAAAGAATTGCCACAAATTTCCCATTCGAAATCCAAGCCATTAGACAATGGAACAACATCTTTAAAAGGGATGAAGAAACAACAGAAAACAAAAAAAAATCCTGTCAACTGAAAATGCTACAGGAAGAGAAAATATCCTTCAAAAAAAAAAAAAATACTTTGTCAAACACATAAAACCTGAGAGAAATTTTTGCCAGGAAACATCATGGCCCACTTAAAAATTACTCGAAAGATGTAAATATGCCTGAAGTGTTGTTTGGTTTTGCTTTTTGTTTTGTTTTGTTTTATGTTTTAAGGAAGAAAATGCGGATCCCAGAAAAGTATGAAAGATTCATGGGGATCGTGGAAAAAATTACAAGTTTTAGAAAGGATCTTTTAGCCAGATGACCTGCAGCACGTACAAGAGAATGTGTCATTATCAGTAGCCAGTAAAAACTTAGAAAGGGCAAAGACAGGCCAAATGACTTCCTTCCTTTCTCTATTGATTTACGATAGAGACAAAATAACGTCTACCAGAATATTGTATTTCTAAACTCACCCAAACAAATTCCCTTGTGACACCTGTGGTCAAGACGGAAACATTTATGTATGATGACTATACACTTGAGTGTATTCTTAGGGATGTTAAGGATTGTACTCTAAAAATATTAGTAACAGAAAAACAAAAAATTAATAAACAGGATTTTTTGATAAGCATTTTCAATTATTGAAAGGAAAGTTTGTCTTAGATGCTGATATTCTTTTATAACAGAAAAATATTTTATTTCTAATTAAGATAAATTTTATGCAGAGTAATATTATGAAAAAATCATTGATTAAAGTATACAAACTCTGCCTTTCAATAACTTATGACTTTCCTTATGTTAGTCTATTTCCCTGTGATTTTATAGTTTTTTTTCTGGTGTTGGGGGGAAATGTGTAGTATTTGGATTTTAAAAATCTCTAGACATTTTTACAGTTTCAATAATCTTTCTCTAAATTTCCATATAGTCACAAATCTCTTTTTGTCATTTAGCTACTTTTAAGTGGCAAGGTAAGACCACAGTTAATCCCGAGAACTGCATTCTCACAGTAAATCCATGGAACACTGAAGACGTAGTTTAAATTGGAAACTCCATTTAGTGTTTTATAATAACTTGTTTTTGCTAGATTTTTCTGAAGTGATTAATAAACCTATTATAAACTCTGGGTAAAGGCAAATCCTTTAATTAAACATGCTGAAACTGCCTAGGTACACACTGGATAAAAAATTAGAAGGCTTTTAAATATTTAAGAGGGGGGAATATATATTGGTAAGAGAACATTATTAGAGAAGACAGGTTGCAGAAAGAATAGTCAAACAGAGATTAATTATTTCTCTCTCCTCCCCCAAAATAGTAGACATGATTAAAAGTTGATGAAGTTCAAGGCATTATGATTGCTCCATCTTTGTCTAAGTTTTACTCCTCTTTCTTCAAGAACTTATTGATTTATAGAATATTTATTAGTGAAATACTAAAGGTGGGAGGTCTCGTATCTCTCTCTCTCTCTCTCTCTCTCACACACATACACACACACACACACACAGCCCACAAGTACTGCTGTTTCCCAAAGAAGCCTAAATATGTAGGCAAGACCTGAAACCAAGCAAATTGTGAATATTCCAATGGAGACTTCTGGAGGTGGTGAGGATTACACTGCTTCCATGATATATGGAGCCAAATATTTGAGGGTTATAAATATCCTTATTAGTCTCCGTATATTAATGATTCTTAAATAGTAGTTTTATTAAATAAGCCAAATTTGAATTTTATTCATATTTATCCTCAATATTACTTAAACACTTAAAAAATATTGTTCAAGTAAAGATTTATCCTGGAACATTTCTTGATTGGGCAGTTAGATAATACTTTCTCTTGCCATCTGATTTCATCTACGGCTTCAGTGTCACCTCAAAATAATAATGTTTCAGTCTCCGACTGCTCATTCATGCATAAGAAACAGAAAGAATCTTGTTTCATGACTTGGAATATAAAACTAAAGTTGTTTCTTTAAGAAAGAATTTTTGGAATCTATTAAGAGGCCCCAGGAGAAATGGAGACACTCGGAAGTCTGGCTGTGGAGGAAGAAGTAAGAATATTAACTTCCATAGTTCAATTACTATCTATATCTTGGTGATGCTCAAATTTGTATCTCAAATCCAGATCACTCCCCTGAGATTTGGACCAACATGTCCCATTGCCTATTTTTATTTCTGCCCAGATGCTTCACAGGCAACTACATTGAACTGTGCAAAACTGGAACTTGTTTCTTCCTCTAAACCTTCTCTTCATCTTGGGTTTTCTATCTCTATGAAGGGCTCCAAAGGAAAAAGTGGCTAAAATGAGGTGGGCAATGCTGGGACAGGCTGTGTTGGTAAGATAGGAGGAATAGTGTGATCTCACATGGACCTGGTAGATCTTTCCATGAAAAGGCACTGGTCATTTTCTTACATCTGTTAAGAAAAGATATGAAATATTTGAAAGACATTTGTTTTGTTTTTGGTATTATCAAGTATTTTATACATTATCAAGTATTTTATCAAGCTTATTTTATATATTATCAAGTATTATGTCTCACAATTCCAAAAGTCATACATATTTCCCCCATTCTAGGATTTGCAGTGGTATATGGCAATATTTGGAAGTGTAATATAACACAGGGTACAGAATTTAGAAAGACTTCAGGGGCGTGGGCTAACATGTTTAAGATGGCACCACCGCTTGCTAGATTCTCCAAAACAGAAACTATTTTCCTGGATTACTTATTCTCCCTCCTTCTGACCTCCAAGCAATCATCAACTACATTTGATTATACCTTTCAAGTATTTACAAGAGTGTGGTGGGATTCTATTCACTGAAACCTACTCTTTTTTTTCTGCTCCGAGTTTCTCAGTCATGTGAGCATGCACAGAAGAAGCAGTAGCCAATAAGAAACAAGATATTATATGCGGTTATTAGTGGTGTTCACCCCAAATGTATAGCTTTTCACTCTCCAGCCCCATGGCTTCCATATCATACTTTGAAGTTAAGTCTGTCTTTGGACAATGAAATGTGAAGAGACGTGACATGTCCATCATTTCCAGATGGACCCTTTAAAGGCCAAGGAGGGAATTCATCATGTCCCCTTCACTTCTGTAGTGATCTGAGAACTGGGAAGCATATGCTAGTATGAAGCTTTACTATGTCAGTTCCCTGAGCAGTTGTGATGAGTGGCAGCCCCCATCAGCCCACATTGAACACAGACCAGGAATAATAAATGAAATTTTGATATGTTAAGCTTCCCACATTTTGGGTTTGTTCATCTTGACAATATAAACCAGTCCATCCTGACTGATGCTTATTATTTAAATAATAGTTGAGCAACAACCTAATATTTATCTTCCTCCTATCCTCCATGGAGTGTTTCTCAGAAGACAATAGATTGAAGAATTTGAAGAATAGTAGCTTAAGTGAAGTCTCTTATTTCTTTGACCATTAAGTGTAAAATGCCTGAGACTACAGAGGAAACTGCAAACATGTCCTTCTTCACATGAAAGCAGGAAGGAGAAGAAATGAGAGCCAAGTGAAGGAGAAAGCCCCTTTTAAAACAATCAGATCTCATGAGAACTAACTCACTATCACAAGAAAAAGATGGCGGAATATGCCCCCATGATTCAATTATCTCCCCCTGGTCCCTCCCACGACATGTGGGGATTATAGGAACTATAATTCAAGATGAAATTTGGTTGGGGACACAAAGCCAAGCCATGTCAATTTTCTTCATCCTTTTAGGAAAGGTAGATACTTAGAAACAGGATAGTTCATCCTCCTTAATAAATCTTCCCCTCTAATTTATAGACAATTCTTACCTTAGTTTCACTAAAGAAACTGAGGTCATCATGATCCCACCACAACTCTTAAGAAGGCTCCCTGCCGGGCGCGGTGGCTCACGCTTGTAATCCCAGCACTTTGGGAGGCCGAGGCGGGCAGATCACGAGGTCAGGAGATCGAGACCACGGTGAAACCCCGTCTCTACTAAAAATACAAAAAATTAGCCGGGCGTGGTGGCGGGCGCCTGTAGTCCCAGCTACTAAGAGAGGCTGAGGCAGAAGAATGGCGTGAACCCAGGAGGTGGAGCTTGCAGTGAGCCGAGATTGCACCACTGCACTCCAGCCTGGGCGACAGAGCGAGACTCCATCTCAAGAAAAAAAAAAAAGAAGGCTCCGTGACTCCAGCCATAGTCGTCTTCTGTCAGCTTTTTATATTGCAACCCAAGTGATGTTTCTCTAAAAACATGTCTAAGCCTTCAGGATCCTCTTAAAAATCCTTCAGTGTTTTCTCATTGCCCTAAGATAAGGTACAAAATTCCCTATTAGGACCTATATGATTTTGCAATGTCTGGTTCTTCCTCTATTCTTGCCTTATCCTGCACCACTACTCGTGATTTATTACTACCACCCTGAACTACTTTCAGTCATTCAAAAGTAGTATGTTCCTTATTGCCTCTAGGCAATTGCACTGACCATTCCACTTTCTGGAATGATCCTCCTTTTCTTCACTGAGTAGTACCTACCAATGCTTCAGGTTTTAAATTTAAGTGCCCTTTCCACTGGAAAATGTTGATGAACTGCTCTTTGCCGAAATTATGACAAAAGCAATCCTGGAACCATCTTGTACTTGGAAGATTTTATTTCTCCCATCCTGACTTCTCTCCTATAAAAACCTAGAGATGTGAAGACCAAAGGCAAGGGATGCTCTAGAATTTAGAGAGAAACTTGGATTCATCTTTCCTAATATTATGTATTAGTAGGATTGTAAATGTCACCTGAGTGTATTGACCAATAGATATAAAGATCATGGAGGCTCACCTCAATTTTGTAAGTGAAGGTCTTGGCCTGATAGGGTTCACAAAAAGGCCCATGCCCAGGATTCCATCCACATAGATAATTATGGCTAAGGTCTTGTAATAATAAACAATGAATATTATTTTTGGACATTATTTTAGTCTTAAAGAAATGTTTGGTTGCCTTATCTGTTCCTCTCTCCCAACTCCATTTAATTTATGTCTCCATTTTTTTCTTCATTGATTTTTTTCTTTCACCCATGAGTACACTTATCATAATTGAATCATTTATTTTGTTATTGTTCAAGTTATTCTCCCATCTCCTTCCTCTTGTTACTACGCCTATTGATAGAATAAACTATACCAATTATCCTCACCCATTTAACCTAGAGTCAATGATTTGATTTGATTGATTTGACTCTACCTTCCAGCTGACTCTCAGTAGTCAGGAAATTCCCTGTTATCCAAAGAAATCTATGATTTCTCTGCAGTACGGTTATATGTCACTTAGTAATGATAATACATTCTAAGAAATTGTGTTGTGGTGTGAACATCACAGAGTACACTCACACAAACCCAGATGGTTTAGCCTACTACATACCTAGGTTAGATGGTAGAGCCTATTTCTCCTATGCTGCAAACCTGTACAGCATGTTAGTGTAGGCAACACTGTAGCAATAGTGACGTGTCTAAACATATCTAAAGAGAGGAAAGGTACAGTAAAAATGATGTAGAAAAGATTAATATACCTGTACAGGGCACTTACCATGAATGCAGCTTGCAGGACTGTAAGTTGCTCTGGGTGAGTCAGTGAGTGAACGTGAAGGCCTGTAACATTATTGTATTCAACTACAAACTTTATAAACAGTGTGCACCTGGGCTACACTACATTTATTTGAAAATATTTTTTTCTTCAACAGTAAATTAACCTTTATTTAAATAACATTTTAACTTTATAAACTTTTAAGTTTTTTAACTTTTTGACTCTTATAATAACAGCTTAAAACACGAACACATTGTATAGCTATACAAAAATGTTTTCTTCTTTTATATCTCTATTCTGTAAGCTTTTTTATTTTTAGATTTTTTTACTTTTTAAACTTCTTTTGTTAAAAATTAAGACACAAACACATTAGCCTAGGCCTACACAGGGTCAGGATCAGCAATATCACTGTCTTCCACCTCCACATCCTGTCCCATTGGAGAGTTTTCAGGGGCAAAAAACATGCATGGAGCTGTCATCTCCTGCGATAACAATGCCTTCTGGAATATCTCCCAAAGGACATGCCTGAGGGTGTTTTATAGTTAGCATATATTTGGTATACTGTAAAATGAAATTAAAAAGTATAGTAAATACATAAACCAGTAACATAGTTGTTTATGTTATTACCATTGCTGACCACAATGGACATACAACACTTTATGGTGCTATGGTTTTAAGGAACAGATGAGAGAGTTCTAATGCACTATACTGGTGGTGAAATATCTTCCCAGGAATGATTGGATGATTGCAGATTACCAAGAAGGCTGGTGAATAGGTAACTATATTGCCTGTGAGGAGTAACAGACTTAGAGTGACCAGGTCACTGGTTATTCTAAAATGCCCTTATACCTCAGTGGTTGTATTCATGAACCATTATATTGATGGATTTCCCAGACCACTGAAACCCAGAAATAAAAAGGATCATTTGGAAATTCCAGAATAGTAGATTAGCCTTAGGGTAAAACCAAACAAACAAATTGTATTAGGCTGTTTTCACACTGCTGATAAAGATATACCTGAGACTGGGCAAGAAGGAGGTTTAATTGAACTTACAGTTCCACATGTCTGGGGAAGCCTCACAATCATAGTGGAAGGCAAGGAGGGGCAAGTCCCATCCTATACGGATGGCAGCAGGCAAAAAGAGAATGAGGAAGACACAAAAGTGGAAACCCCTAATAAAACCATGAGATCTCGTGAGACTTATTCACTACCACGAGAACAGTATGGGGGAAACCACCCCTGTCTCCCACAGGGTCCCTCCCACAACACATGGGAATTATGGGAGTACAATTCAAGAAGAGATTTGGGTGGGGACACAGCAAAACCATATTGCAAACAATAAAAAGGATGCTAGTAGCCAGGGAAAAGACACCTGTCTCAGCAAAAATCCAACAATGGCACTTGCACGCAGGGTCAGTACTTACAGCCGGACACTTATTCTATGGCAACTGCTTACAGATCAGGAAGGTATATGGGAACACAAAGAAAGTCATAATCTCTGCAGATATGCAGAACAGATTTAGGGAGATACGGGCAGAAGCTTAGCAAGAAATTTGAGAAGAGCTAGGGCCAGGTTCTTATGCCATACTCTACTTCCCATTCCCCACCAAAGGGCTATAAGAAACGGTGAAGGGAGACTCATATAAGGCCTTACTATATATTGGAGCTTCGACAGCTGTTGCTGGCTTTTTCATCTGGACTCACTTGCTGTTCTTTTGTTAGACTGTGTAATCAATTTGGACTTTCTGAGCTCCTTAAATTCAGCTCCAGTGAGAGGACAGTGTGGTTGAATGAAATCATTATCACCCCCATGATGGCTCCTTTTACATTTGACCAGAGGCATTGTTAAGAAATGAATGTAACCCTAAAACTTGTTACAGTCATGCAATGGAAACAATCCTGCTTTCCAGGAGTAGACAAATGAATTAGTTTCCATATAAAAGATTTAATGCAGGCAGAGATATTATGCAATGTGATCTCCCTGTTTAATGACTTTATCTGACTGAAACATTTTTAAAAAGTCACTAGTACTTTGCACTTCACTGTGGACTGTCAAGACTAAACAGAGAAGTGCCCTCTGTTCCATACTGGCATATATCATAAAGGTGACTTAACAAGTGTGTCTGTTACTGGCACTTTGTATGCAGCCTTGCATCAGCTTTCCCCTCAACCCCCACAATCCTTCATAAAGAGGATTAAGATAAGTTTGCCATTCCCTACTAAGGAACCCAGTGCAAAATCACTGTCCTGAATTCTCAGCTAGTGATATATCATCAGTGGTTAGGAAAACCCTAGCATAATATGAATTACTCATTGGAATCCAAACATGTTATTAAAAACATTCTTGGTTTAAAATTTTTAACTATACACAAAATAGAAAGATTGTATATTAAACCATCATATATACATCCTATAATATCAACATGCACATTTTTAATATTAACATTTATAAACATTCTGACATTTTTGTTTCATTTACACTTCCCATATTTTTTTCCCCCTGGCAGTATCTTGAAAGAATTTCAGATGAATATTCATGGTATTTTTAGTGTCTCCACTAAGGAAATAGCTTGCATTGCTTTGCATGTCATCTACAGGCAGTCAGCTAAAGATGGAGTAATATGAGGATAAAAATCCAAAGCCTTCTTAACACTATATGGGCAGCAGCCCAAAGTGACTTTCTCCATCTTATTTTGGTGAACTATGGGCCTTGGAGCCACCAACTAAAACAAAAGTGGGTAAATACCTGCTTGGGATCCGTAGGTATTGGAGGCAGCATATTCCAGGTTTAAGGGTTTTATGGTAGTCAAGTCACCAGACAAGTCACTTAAGTTCAAATGGGACTCAAAACAGAAACTCCAGAAAAGCTTTCAGGCATCAGTAAAACAAGACATGCCCTATACATTTGGAGTCAATCAATGTTATAATTGTTGTCTGTGAATAGTCTGAAAGATGACTGTGCTCCTGCCAGTGAGATTCTGCCAATACCATGTGCCCGTGAATTTTTGAATTGGAGGATTTCCACCTACTGATGACCAGTACACAGCCTTTGGACCATGATGCTAACCTCTCCTGAAGTCATATACTAGTCTCACCAATGGAAAAGTCATGATTTCCTGACTTAAAATCCTCATCCGTAAGTGGGTCATCTCTGAACCAAAGTCCCATATGTTGAATTATGAGTTCCTAAAATGCTCAATTTAAAAATGATTTTCTACTAGGATCAAAGCCTGGCCTTATGTTAATTTTATAATTCTCTTACATTACAATAATGTGAAGACTTTCCTATTCTCACAGCTATAGGGACAAGATCCTGAATGTAACTATGGTCATGGATGAGCAAAATCCTTGATTTATATACAAAATTATCCAGAGTTAGATTACAACTGCTCTTCCCAGTCTTATTTCTTGACTGCCATAGCCATGGACTGAATTGTGTCCCCTAAAATTCATATGTTGAAGCCCTGAGCCCTAATTTTATGGTATTTGAAGACAGGGATTTTTTGAGATAATTAGGCTTATATGAGGTCATGAGGACAAGCCCCTTATAATGGGATTAGTAGCCGTATGTTCTCATTTATACATGAGAGCTAAATGATGAGAACACATGGACCCATAGAGGGGAACAATACATACTGGGGCCTATCAGAGCATAGAGGCTGGGAGGAGAAAGAGGATCAGGAATAATAACTAATGGGCACTAGGCTTAATATATGGATGATGAAATAATCTGTACAACGAACCTCCGTGTCACAAGTTTACCTATGTAACAAACCTGCACTTGTACCCCTGAATGTGAAATGAAAGTTAAAAAAAAAAAAAGACCCTAGATAACTTGCCCTTCCTCTCTGCCACCTGAGGACATAGCAATAAGGCAGCGGTCTGCAAGCGAGGAAAAGATCCCTCACCATAACCTGATCATGCTGATATCCTGATCTCAGACTTTAAGCCTCCAGAACCATGAGAAAATAAATGTCTGTTGTTTAACCCACCCAGTCTATGGTATTTTGTTTTGGCAGCCAGAGGTGACTAATATCCTTGGCTTTTCTTCTCACATCATGCCGGAGAGCTCTTATGAGCTCCCTCTACATTCGAATACTTCTCTTACTGCATTTCTGCACATTCACATTTTAATGACTTTTTTAAACCCAGCGCAAATGTTACCTCATACTCTCTTCTCTGACCTCTTAAAGCACTTCATATTTTCTTGTGACACATTTTTATTGTATTAAAGTTACTTATATTTATGACAAGCTTTCAGTAATTATGTGTCAGGAATTGCATTGCATGAGGTTAGGCTCTGAAGAAGAAACATCAAGTCAAAGTACCTGTCCCAAGGAGACCATGGCTTAGAAGAGAGGGTGGACAATTAACTAGCCTCAGTTACAGGGTATGGCTGGGGCTCTACTGGAGGAGATGCGTCAAGGGTGGTAGGGGAGAGCAGAAGAGGGGATGAGTCCTACTATTGTCCATATTATTAAAGGCCTTAGAAGTGATGCCCAAACACAAAGTGTAAGCATGTGTGGGAGTTTCAAGATAGCTGAGAGAGAAAGGTATGCCAAGTAGAGTGTATCACATTTCCCTCTCTGTTATGAAACTGCAGTTGCCTTCAAGGCAGCAATGGTGCTGATCATTAACAGACTCAAAGTACTTTTATGCCTGGTATAAAGGACACATTAAATCAATATATAATGTCTGAAGGAGATTTTTAGGATAAGTATGGCCAGAATAGCATATGGAATTTGGGTAACTGAAGGGCAATGGAATAAGAAGAGAGTAACATTCAATACTTTACACTGTTACTTAAGACTAGCCCTGCCATTATGAAAATTGGGGCATGGAGGAGGTTGCTTTTATTCAAGTCTAGATAGAAACATAGGAATATAGCATAATTTTTGTCTTTGCACTTAGAGTCTCTGAAGACTTACTACTGTTTCTACTATCATTAAGAGCCCCATCCTGTTATGCAAAGAGGATACTACTGATGGATGACCTATAGTTTGCACAAGATGATAATGAGGTTTCTGAGCCACCCACAGTTCCTCATTTCCTCTGTTCAGTCAAAAGGTACACATTTGTAAGGCCATCACCCAGGGCCAAGAGTATGAGCTATCATGGAAAGAACTTTCACCTCATTAGCTGCAAATTCTAACCAGCTAAACTAATCGGCTTAGAAGAGAACTATCTTAATAGTTTATAAATCATCATTTTATAAAAAGAGAAAAAGTGGAGCATAAGAATTTGGAGTTAGACTGCTTGAGTCCAGGTTTTAGCTCTATGTTTCCTTTATATACTAGACAAATCCATTCATTCCTTCATACCCAAGTTTCCAGAAGGAGTTGTTTGCATTTGCAGTCTTCACTTTGTCACCTGTGGTTCACACAGAAATCCTTCCGGTTGGCCATGGCATCATCATTCATACCTCCTCACTGGAAGGGCTGTCACCAGAGTCTCTACTGTGTCCTTTATGTAGAGTAACTTAATTTTACTGCAATACCTGATCCCTTTGACCACTCCACCCTACTTAAAACTGTTCAGATTTGTTTTCTTGCTTGTTTTGCCTTTTTCACAGATTTCCCTCCCCCTCAGACTCCTTTGCATGTGCTTGCCCAGAGTATTGCCTTCAGTTATTTTCTGTTTTTGTTTTAATACTCTGTCTGATTAATTTAATCCTGTCTCCTTGGTTATGTAAATACTGATGGATCCAAAATGTAATTTTAGTCTGAGCTTCTACATTCATGTATTCAAATCCACTTGAATGTCCATCCCATTGAACACGCATACGAAGTTGAACTCCATCAGCATTTCATGCTTAGTATCCACTTAATTGGTCAAGTCTGAAAACTAAGTTGTCCTGTGTTTTATATTCACCTTAATATCTTCATCCCCCTTTTCTTCTCAGTGTATCCACTATCCTTAATGGAGGCCTTGAATTGTTTCACTCTTCTACCTAATCTACACACCTCCAGGCCTGTCTCTTCACTACACTATTTTCACAAATGCTGCCAGGGATTTTTTTTTTTCGTAAAAACAAATATAATAATGATATTTTCCTAATAAAATGTCTCCATGGTTTCCCTTTGCCTTCAGGCTGCCATCTAACTTCCTCAGTGTAATATATAAAGCTCTCTCATAATTTGGCTGCTCACATCTGCAGTTTCATTTGTTATCATTCTACTGTTGGACCCTGTATTCCAGTTATCCTGCATCAGTGGTGAATTCTTAGTCCCAAGATCATGTAGAAATCTGTTTCTTATGAAATACTGATGTTACTGCCTGGAATACCCTGTGCAATTCTTTACTTAATTAAGCCTCATTGGTCATTAAAATTTAATTAACTTTTAGTAGTCCTTCCTAACACACACTGCTAAACTGCATCAGCAGCCTGTATTTTATATATTTTCATAACATTCTGGACTTAAGTTCTGGCTAACAACAATATTGTATTTTGAGAAATTAGTTTCTCTCTCCACTGTACTGTGTCTCCTGGATATTGGCACCGTGCGTTAGTTTTCTTTCTCTTCTATCACACAACATTGTATTTGGCACAAAATAGGTATTCACAAAATGTCTTCCGAATAGACAGATCTGAGGTATATAGGTAGCTCTACCCTGTGTTAAAACTATGTGAAATAACTGCCTATGTTACAGGTTCTCCATTTATCAGGAATTATAACAATATCTACCTCACAGGGTTGTGATGATTAAATGAAATGTTGCACATGAACAGATTTTGAAACTATGAAGTACTTTGTAAAAAATTTCAAACCAGAGCTCAATCCTCAGTTATTGTCCTCAGTCAATACAAGTGTGTTTACATTTCTCAAATATGTTTGGATTTCATAAAATTTGCATACCATTCCAAGACAGACCCAGCCATCACTTTTATATTCTGAAAACATTAATAAAAAACAGAAGGTACTTAGCTGAGCCATTACGTTTGAGAATAGAAATGCAAGCAAAAGCATGATATATTAATCCGCTGATTTTAATGCCCAAGTAGGGATGTTATCTTAAACACATAAATACATGATTCAGATGTCTTCCTCTTGCATGTTAAGTAGCAAAAATCACAACCCTGAAGAATAATTTTAGACAGCTTCTATTCATAAATTCACCTGTCTGTTTTTTCATCAGACCACATAGCTTTATGGTAGAAAATAAGGCCAATACACTGTATTTGAAAGCTTTCTCTATAGGATGACTCAGTCTTCTGATTATTGTTCATTCTATTTCTTTTGCTGATGGAGCCACTAGGAGGTCAATTTAAAGTTTTCAGGAAGTCAGTGTGCTCATCTCTTGATTTATTGCTTAAATAAATAGCAAAAGAGTTAAATGGTCGTCCTCCCAGTGGTGCTACATTCGGAAAATGACCAAGCAGAAAACATTGTCACCCTTAGCACTGTATTGTTATAGAGCTGGTATCTTCAAGAGAAAATATACTTCCTTTATTGATTAAAGTAGGTTTCTGTAGCCTCAAAGTCAGGGAGTTACAGTTGGGAATATTAGATTCTTCACTCCTTCCTATGTGAAAGGGGATTTGTTAAGGCCCATCTGATCGCAGAAGATTTAAAGTCTCATTTCTAAGAGTCGGTCAACTCTGTGGTCCCTGCAGTATTCAGGAAATAATAGACTTTGACCTTTAGTACTGTTTTTTTTTTTTTTTTTTCTGGAGAAATATGATTTTTTTTTACAGCAACAGATTTAACGACAAGACCTATTTTGGAGCCTGAAAAGTTAGATTTTATGAAAGGTTATGAGAGCATGTCATGTGATTCATCTATCTATTTATCTATGCATCTATTTAATTGCCAGTTAAAATATGGAACAGAAGAAATTATTGCCCCATCTTCCCCAAACCTGAAGCACTATTAATTATTATAGTGCTCATTCAATATGCTAGAAAGGATTATTGATCAAACTCTTTCTGTCTCAATTCTTTTCCTTTTGTTGATTTCTCCTTATTCACAGCTTTAAGTGACATATGTATTACAAACAATGCTACTATATCATTATTATTTCATTTTTATCTTTGAAGTTCCCAACTATTTTTTAAAAATTATTTCAAAAGGAAATCTTACAATGATATTTGAGGTAGGAAAACTATTATCAGTTATCATATATAGAAGGTTATTGTGTAAACAAAGCATAATAAAAATATTTAATTCCAGGAGCAGGACCCAATGTTTGCTTTCCCCCTGATAAAAAGGAATATTAGCTGTTAAGCACACCAAACATAATTTTTGTCTCCATTTAATCAGAAATATTGAACTTAGTGTATGAGAAAGCTTTTGTACCATGTGGTACCATGCTATTTAATGCTGCGTTCACTTACTACTTAAAATTATTCAAGCATGTCTGAGATGATTACACATTCCTTCAGCAGGAAGCAGGAAATACTGTTGTTAACTGTTGTTACTGGAGTAACCAGAATCATGAATGAAACTATCTATTATGGTTCATCTGGTACAAACCTACCTTTACCAAGACTGTAAGAGAAACTTTATGGTGGCTATAGATAAATATTTATCATTCTCTCTCAACTGCCCCCCTTCAAAGACTAAAGATTGTGACAGATGTTCAGACAACTTATGCCCATTAAGAAACTCCAATGTTTTAGTTTTCTCCTGCTGATGCTTATATTCTGCTTGGAAATTTATTGATGTATCATATGCTCTTAGAAAAATATACAGACATCTTCTATATAAAAATATACAGACATTACACTCCAAGCATCCGTGTAATTGGTGCTCAAATCAAGAAACAGTGTATTACCAACATTTCAGAATACCCTCTTATACTTCCTGTCACTACATACCACCCTGACTTCTAATACTATGGAGAGGTTTTGACTTTTAAAAATAGTTTACCCGCTCACTACATGCATATATTTAAGTCGGCTTTATTGACTTATAATAATAAAATCAATTGTAATAATATGTTTTATTGAGAATAATATTACTCTTTATTGAATACTAAAACTGAGTATTCTTGTATATTTATTGAAAATACTAATATTTATTGAGTAATATTACTATTGGAGAATAATAATACTCTTTACTAAGTATAATGTTGAGTAATATACTTTACATCAAATACAAGTCATTAACTTCAAGTGTAGATTTTTATAAATTTTGTCAAAAATATGCATTTGTGCAATGACCACCTCAATCAACATATAGAACATTTCTATTACTCCACAATATTCTCTTGTCAGCATTTACAGTCAACTTCTCCCGCTACCACAAGCACAACCATTATTCTCTATTCCATCAGTGTAACTTAGCCGATTTTAGCGTTTATATAAATTGAACCATGCATAAAATTTGTAATCTTTTGTGTCAGCTGCTGCTGCTTCTATTTTTTTTTTTTTTTTTTTTTTTTTTTTTTTTTTTTTTTTTTTTTTTTGTGAGACAGAATCTCACCCTGTCACCCAAGCTGGAGTGCAATGGCGTGATCTCGACTCACTGCAACTTCTGCCTCCTGGGTTCAAGCGATTCTCCTGCCTCAGCCTCCTGAGTAGCTGGGATTACAGGCACACGCCACCATGCCCGGTTAATTTTTTTTTTTTTTGGTATTTTTTAGTAGAGATGGGGTTTCACTATGTTGGCCAGGCTGGTCTCAAACTCCTGCCTTGGCCTCCCAAAGTGCTGGGATTATAGGTGTGAGCCACTGTGCCCAGCTGTCAGTTTCTTTCACTTAGCATGACATTGGTGATTATATATGTTAGTGCATATGTCAGTTCTTTGTTTTTTTAATTGTGGAGTAATAGTCCATTGAATAGCAATATTATGATCTGCTTGTACATTCATTATTTAATGGGCATTTAGCATTTATGGCTTCTTGCTAAAAATATTTATGCACATGTTTTTATGTGGTCATATGTTTTTATTTCTCTAGCCATTTTTTTTTTGCATTTTTATTTAGTCTGATAATTGTTGACTTTTAATTGGAGTTCTTAGAGTGTTAACCTAATTATTTATATAATTCTATTTAAAATTATTACCTACTATTTGTTTCTATTGGTTCAATCTATTTTTTTGTTCTCCATCACCCACCTAACCCCCTGCTTTTGGGACCTCTTTTGTACAGTACTATTTCTTATAACTACATTTTTCTTTATTATTCATATATTCCTCTTTTTTTCTTTTTGTTTTTTTTTTCAGTAGTTGCTTTACAAACGTTTTCTGTAACTGTAAAAAATAGGTATTTTCAGCTTTTTGGGCTACATCGTTTCTTTTACAACCCATAAGTTTTGCCTTTGTAGAACAAAAGCAGCTGTAAACACATAAACAAATAGGTACAACCAAATTAGGGCCACAAGAGGCCAGATTTGGCTGTGGGATGTAGTTTGCTAATCCTTGCTCTAGAGTATAAAATATAAATTTTTAACTTGTAGTCTACATTCAAATATTATAGCACTTCCCACATAGTGTAAAAAATTTACACATTGTATAATAAATTTACTTCTCCCATCCTCTCTTCAATTGTTATAATATACACTGTTTTTATTTGTTACAAATGCCATGTACATTAGTGTGTGTCATTAAAATGTAGTGATCTGTTAAAGAGATTACATAATAAGAAAAATATTAAATATTAATGCACATATTTATAATTTTGGTTGTTCATCTGCTACTGTCATTTTTAATGTAGATCCAAATTTGTTTCTGATGTCATTTTCTTTCTGGCTAAAATATTTTTTTTTTAGTATCTCTTGTAATAACCTGCTAGTTTTAATTCTCATAGCATTTGTTTGTTGGAATATCTGTTTTTCACGTTAACTTTGAATAGATATTTTCATGAGATAGAAAATTCTAGGTTAACAATATTTTCATTTCAGTAAACTGAGAATACTCTGTCGTCTTCTAGCTTTCATTATTTCTGAGAATTCTGCTGTCATTTTTATCTGCACATGTCTTTTCTCTTTAGATATTTCAAGACTTTTCTCTGTCACTAGATTCAGACATTTGGTTAGGTTTTGCCTTCTTTTGTGTAAAAAAATAGTTTATTTTCTTAGAGCTTAGAGCTCAATAGCTTTTTGGATATCTGAGTTTAAAACTTTCATCGAGTTTGGAAAATGCTGGCAGTTATATTTTAAAAGCATTTTAATACCCTCATCCTTTTTTTCATGGTACTCCAATTACATATATGTTGGTCTTTTGATATTATCCCATGGATCACTTGGGCTATGATATTTTTTTTCTTTCTTTGTTATTTTTGGTATGCTTCATCTAGGATATTTCTAAGTCTATGTTTTCATGTGCAATGACCTGTTCTGCTGTGGTATATAATCTGCTGTTAATTTCATCACATGTATTTTTTATATATGTTTATTTCTAGCAGTTCAATTTGTGTTTTTTGGTTTTCATTTTTCTTTTTATTTCATTTCTGCTTTCCTTCAAATGCTTTAACATATTTATAGTTTTTCCTCTTCTAAATTTCTTATGTCTTTTGTTATTTAGTCTGTTTCTGTTCATAGATTTTTCTTTAGATATGGTTAATTTTATCCAGCTTATTTGAATATCTGGTAATTTTTTATTGGATGTTGGATATTATAAGTTTTACACTTTTGAAAATTAAATATTTCTACAGTTTTCGGAATTTGTTCTTGTGCACAATTAGTTTATTTTATTAAGGTACATCTTTTCATTTTGCTTTTAAGGTTTATTATGGTGGGTCTAAAAGAAACCTTTATTCTAAGGCTGATTTAGTCTCACTACTAACCCAATGTTCTCTTAGGCAATCTATAAAAGCCCCATTCGTACTAATTCTCCTCTCCTTTGCAAACGCAAATTATCCCCAAATCTGTCTGAGCTCTGGGAGTAGTTTGCCTATTGGTTTCTAGTGTTTCTTTTGCTAATGTTGGGGAGTTTTATCCAAGGCAGAAAGCTAGATCAATTGCAGGACTTACCTGGGACATTCTCCTTCCCTCTTAGATCATAATTTTTTTCTACCTCTTGAACAAAGTCTACAAATAATTGCTTCATATATCTGTACAGTTTTATAGTTTGTCATCAAAAGGTGGTCATCGGTATTACCAGAAACCCCATTAAACTATTGTGATGAGTGGTTGCAAATTTACATGGTGAAAGTAATGTTGGCTTTGTCTGGTGATATAGAGAACAAGTTAGCCCAGAGTCAGTTATCTTATCATAGCCAGATATAGGCAAGCTCCATGTATCTCCTTTTTAATGCCTGAGTGTCTTCTCTCTAGGTATGCATTTAAAAATGAGGTTGTGAAAAACTCTGAGTATATAAAAGGATGACATAAACTTCTAGATTTCATAATACCTTCCAAAAATATTTCCTCCAATGTTTGGTAACTAAGGATTTTTATCTACTTACTATATTGTGGCATCATCAATCCCCTTCTGACTGTATTAGCCTAGATGTTGTGATTTTTTTCTACATCAAGTCATGTGTGAGCTTCATAAGTATTCTTGTTGAATTGTGTTGTCCTTACTTATTTATTTCCTCTTCCTATTATAACCTCATAATCATTTTCCCCAAACTATTAGGCCTAACGGCAATCTGTTTTCTGAAGAATTTGATGGGCTGTTTCTCTAGTCCAAAATGGCTATTATCTATGGGCAATTTAATTAAAGCATTAACTATAGCTACCTGGAACTAACAGGTTGCAGAGGTATTTTCGGCATATTCTACAGTGCTAAACAAAGTCAAAGTTAATATCACCATGGAAATTTGTTGCAGTAATATTACTAGCAACATCAATAGCCACATTTGGATAAACATACTTTTCTCTGATATATTGGAAATGGCCAAACATGTAACTAACAATATTATTTTCTTGAAGGTGTTGATAATTTATAAGATTACACAATAATGAACTTGTAAATTTATTGGGAAGTCTATATACTTTTAACCTTTCAAATATAATAAAATTTCAGTATGAGTAAGCAGTTATTTTTCAGTTAAATGATTATTCAATTCCCAAAGCTACAGTGTGCTATAGTAGGCATTACTGAGCAAATAAATCCATTTGTCTCCATAGTCTTTTTCCAAAATTGATTACAGGTTTTCACAAAGTTTCTAGCCAAAATATGGTTGTTTCAAATTTTCTCTGGCCTAAATTTAAGCAAATTTCCTCTTAGTGGTTTGTCAGTAGATACGGAGAAAAAGAAGTCATGGTTTTTTACATAAGAGAGTTAATAATTTATTATTTCAATTTGCATAAAAGTATGCATACAATAATTTCCTTGGGATAGAAGAACTTAGTAAAATATTCTGAGGCATTCAAATTTTTAGTTATCAATATTATAAATAATTTAAAATAGCTCTTATAAAACAAGAAGTGCCATCTGAAAAGGAATATTTTAAATTGTGATCGAAAGATCATCGACTCAAACCTTGTCAAATGAGGTCATACATGGAAAATGCCAAATTCCAGTAAAATATTTCACTTGCCAAGAGGAAAACTCTCCAAGACAGAAGAAAAATAAGATAGGCAGATTGATGAATATTTAGCATTCTTTTTGGTTTGTTTGTTTGTTTGTTTGTTTGTTTGTTTGTTTTGAGACAGTGTCTCTCTCACTCTGTCACCCAGGCTGGAGTGCAGTGGCATGATTATAGCTCACTGCAGCTTCATTCTCCCAAGCTCAAGTGATCCTCCCACCTCAGCCTCCCAAGTAGCTAGGACTACAGCCACAGACCACCATACCCAGTAGATTTTTTGCATTTTTTGTAGAGACAAGGTTTTGCCATGTTGCCCAGGTGGGTCTCAAATTCCTGAACTCAAGTGATCCACCTGCCTCAGTCTCCCAAAGTGCTTGGATTACAGAAGTGAGCCACTGTGCCCAGCCTGAATATTAAATATTCTTTAATAAAGCTTACTGTCCTGAGAGTTCATACATATACACACCATACTTACCGACGGGCACAAAATCAGATACATGCCTTCACTCAAACAGCTTCCTACACTTATGCATAAAGAAAGTTACATCCAGGACTTGTTCTGAGGGCTAAATAAGTCAGTTTCTAACCTCTCCCTAAAGCTACTTTTTGTTCCTTTAAGGCAGAGATTATATAGAAAACTATTAGAAAAAAAATTCTAATTTTTACTCTACACAGTTTATGAAAGTCATGATTTTACCAATGACATCACACTTAGCTGTCAGCTTCTTTTCTTCCCTATCCCATAATCTATGCTTTATCATTTATATTCTTATTATATATGTTATCTGTTTCCTCTACTTCCTCCTTTTTTGCTGACATACCTACATGCTCTTATATAGATGTGTGAGTGTTGACAACTGTATTACTAGAGTGAGGTAAAATAAAGTAAATGGTCTTTTTCTATCTTTTTTGCTATGTTGCAAACCAACGTGCAGACAATTTCTTAAAGCAGAGTTTATTTGAAATTATCTGTAAATATTCTGTTAATATATAACAGGTTCCGTGGCTACCTCTGAGAGGGATTCTTAAAAATTTTCCCATCTAATACACATTCATCACATAGAATTTGGAAGTATAAAATTGTTTAAAGACTAAGAATAATCTATACTATCATGTAATAATAAATATGTTAGTATTTAGATTCTCATAAGCTTTTTTATTTTCTCTTAATCTCCCTATTCACAAAGAAACATATATTATAAAATTTGAATTATTTTAGGTACAATTTGGTATTATTCTTTTTTTTTATTTTGTTTTTGTTTTTGTTTTGTATTTTAATACTTTATTATGATCCCAACTGCTCCATTATAATTATCAGCAAAGGAGAATTTATTCTTTATCAAAATAATTCTTTTTTATTTTATTATTATACTTTAGGTTTTAGGGTACATGTGCACAATGTGCAGGTTTGTTACATATGTATCCATGTGCCATGTTGGTTTGCTGCACCCATTAACTCGTCATTTAGCATTAGGTATATCTCCTAATGCTGTCCCTCCCCCCTCCCCCCACCCCACAACAGTCCCCGGAGTGTGATGTTCCCCTTCCTGTGTCCATGAGTTCTCATTGTTCAATTCCCACCTATGAGTGAGAACATGCGGTGTTTGGTTTTTTGTCCTTGCGATAGTTTACTGAGAATGATGTTTTCCAGTTTCATCCATGTCCCTACAAAGGACACGAACTTGTCATTTTTTATGGCTGCATAGTATTCCATGGTGTATATGTGCCACATTTTCTTAATCCAGTGTATCGTTGTTGGACATTTGGGTTGGTTCCAAGTCTTTGCTATTGTGAATAGTGCCACAATAAACATACATGTGCATGTGTCTTTATAGCAGCATGATTTATAGTCTTTTGGGTATATACCCAGTAATGGGATGGCTGGGTCAAATGGTATTTCTAGTTCTGGATCCCTGAGGAATCGCCACACTGACTTCCACAATGGTTGAACTAGTTTACAGTCCCACCAACAGTGTAAAAGTGTTCCTATTTCTCCACATCCTCTCCACATCCTATTTCTCCACATCCTCTTTTTTTGAGACGGAGTCTCACTGTCGCCCAGGCTGGAGTGCAGTGGCATGATCTTGGCTCACTGCAGGCTCCACCCCCCGGGGTTCACGCCATTCTCCTGCCTCAGCCTCCCGCATAGCTGGGATTACAAGAGCCCACCACCTCGCCCGGCTAATTTTTTTTATGTATTTTTAGTAGAGATGAGGTTTCACCGTATTAGCCAGGATGGTCTCGATCTCCTGAGCTCGTCATCTGCCCACCTCGGCCTCCCAAAGTGTTGGGATTACAGGCGTGAGCCACTGCGCCCGGTATTCTTCTATTATAATAAATACTGTGCCAGTTTTCTCACATTAAAATTTAATGCGTTTGTTTCAATTTACTGGCATTTTAATATAAGTATTTGAGCATAGAACACAAAACTAATTTAGTAGGCAATAGAGTTACTGCTTATTGTAAAATATTTTTTAAATGCGCTATAAAAAGAGATTTCAATTTCCAGCAACATGGCTTATTAGATATTCCGAAAACGCTCTTGTCATGTCATAAAACATCAGAAATGCCTAATTAAATGCTGTAAAATACACTTTTAAATGTATTGCTAGCCTGGTAAAAAAGATGGTCAATCTTTAGAGTTCAAGAATAAGTCCAGGCTGGTAAGTGAAAAGTCGGGGCAGTACAGAGTTCTTTGCAACTGTCTCATAGTTGAAAATCTTAGATTTTAATGGACCACAGGATATCTTAAAAACCTTCATTTATGTAGTAATAGGAAACCACGAGTAAAATTCTAAGCCCAAGAATGCTATTCCTCAGTTAAATACTACATTCATTCCCATTGTGTATCTCTGGGTAGATTTAAAAAATGTCTTTAAAAAAGTCAAAAACCAGGAATACAAAACCAAGCAAGCAAACAAAATTTTTTCCTGATAATTTACAACCAATAATTGTTCTATATATTTTGAAGTTTGAAGGCCCAAACTGTTATAATTGTAAGCCCCCTCCCCCTCAGTAAATTCACTTTTAAAAGGCAGTGGGTTTATAAAATCTCTGAGCACTGTCCAGAAACACATAAATCCTCACTCATGAAGCCAGAATACAGTGTGAGAATGTTGTCAAAATGTTGACAAAACAGAAGTGACTAGCTAGATCGTACATCTGGTGAAAGTACCTGTTAAGAAGAAAGAGGAAATAAAGATATTGTCAGATAAAATGGTACTTGCTAACTACATGACTTTGGGCAAATTACTTCATCTTTCTAAACTTCAGTTTCAGCATTGGTGAAAACAAGCTAGGAATAGTGCCTTTCTCACAGGATTCTGCTAAAGATTAATTGAGTCAACACATATGTAGCATCTGGAAGAGTTCATGGTAAGCAATAAAATGTTATCTGTTAATATTACAGTAAACATGCACTCCAACATTCTTTATTTCCCCACCAGTTGGCAGAGTTTCCTACTTCTTTTCTCCTTTCTTATGCAGTTCATCTTTGTTTACATTGTTTTGGTCAGAATGATTACCTGAAGGATAATTTACATGTAATAAAATGTACCTATTTTCAGTGCTCACCTGATGAATTTTGGTAATTGTTAGCAGTCATGTAGCTATTACCACACTAAAGATTAAAAAATAAGTCCCTTGTCCCCAAAAATCATCTTCACGTCCCTTTGTCATCAATATCCAAAATATAGAAGGAATTCATACAACTCAATAGTAAAAAACAAACAGCAAAACTAAATAGCTCAATTTAAAAATGGGCAAAAGACCTGAATAGAAATGCTTCTAAACTGCCCAAAAGGTAAATAAAAAGGTGTTCAACACCAATAATCATCAGGGAAATGCAGCTATAGTTTAAAAATAATGTAATGTATCATAGAAATTTCTTAAGAGAGTAACATATCTTAGTATTCTCACCATACAACAAAAAGAAAAAGGTAACTACGTGTGGTAATGGATATACTTATTAGCTTGATTGTGGTAATTTTTTCACAATGTATAGATATATGAAACATCATGTTCTACACCTTAAATATATACAATTTTTATTTGTCAATTTTACCTTAATGAAACTGAGGAATAAAAAACCTTTCCCCAATTGAATTACCCTGGTAACTTTGTTGAAAATAAATTAAACATACAGATGTGCATCTATTATAGACTATATGTCATACACACACATATATATACAATTTCCATGCCAACATTATATATGTAATTTTATATATGTCATATGACACATATGTAAGGAATATATGATATACAATTTTATGTTATATGATACATAATATATGTAACTTAATATGTTATATGATACATATATAATAAATATATGATATATATTTTCATGCTTACATGAACACAACACTGTTTTAATTACTTTTGCTTTAGAGTAAATCCTGAAATCAGGTAAAGAATGTCATTTAGTCCCACCATTATTTTTCATTATAAATTTTCCTATTAAAAGTCCTTTGTCTTTTCATATAACTATCATATCAATTTTAATGGGGTAAAATGTGATGTTTTGATACATGTATACAATGTATAATGACCAAATGAGGGTGATTAGCATATCCACCACTTTAATCATTTATCATTTCTTAGTGATAGGAACATTTGAAATCCTCTCTTCTAGTTATTTGAAAATATATGGTAAATTATTATTAACTTCAGCTACCATTCAGCACTATAGAACACTAGAACATATTTCTCCTATCTAGCTGTAATTTTGTATTCATTAAGCAACTGTTCCCTAACCCCTTTACCCTTCCCATCCTCTAACAACCACTGTTGTACTTACTACTATGGAATCAACTTTTTTATCTTCCAGAGATGAGTAAGAACATGTGGTATTTATCTTTCTGTGCCTGGCTCACTTCTCATAACATAATGTCTTCCAGGCTCATCTACGTTGCTGCAAATGACAGGATTTTATTTTATTTATTTATTTTTGGTTAACTACTCTTCCAACGTGTGTATATAGCATATTTTCTTTATCTACTTATCTCTTGAAGGACACTTAAGTTGGTTTCATATCTTGATTATTGTGAATAGTGCTGCAATAAACACAGATAAACACAGGAGTGTGGACATCTTATTGGCATACTGATTTCTTTTCCTTTGGATATATACCTAGTAGTGGAGTAGCTAGGTCACATGGTACTAATATTTTAATTTTTTTAGTAGCTTTTGTGATGTTTTCTTTAATGGGTATAGTAATTTACATTCCCAACAATGTGTAAGAGTTTTTTTTTTCTCTGCATCTTCACCAGCATTGGCTATATATTTTTTGTCTTTTTGATAATAGCTATTCTAATAGGTATGAGATATTATTTCATTCTGGTTTTGATTTGCATTTTCCCAATCACTATTGATGTTGAGCATTTTTTCCATATACTTGGCCATGTGTATGCCTTTTTTAAAGGAATGCCTGTTCAGATAATTTGCCCATTTTTAAATTTGGTTATTTCTTTTCTTTCTGTTGAATTGAGTTTCTTATATATTATGAATATTAATCCCTTGGCAGATGAATAGTTTGCAAATATTTTACCCATTCTTTAGGTTGTCTCTTTATTCTGTTGATTGCTTCCTTTGCCGTACAGGAGTTCTTTAGTTTGGTATAGTTCAGTTTGTCTATTTTTGCTTTGCTTGCCTATGCTCTTGAGACCTTCTCCATAAAATTTGCTCAGAACAATGTCCTGAAGTGTTTTCTCTGAGTTTATTTCCACTGGCAGTTTCATAATTTGGGGTGTTACATTTAATTTTTTAATCTATTTTGAGTCAATGTTTGTATATGGCAAAA
The DNA here is from genome assembly GCF_009828535.3 of Hylobates moloch. NCBI lineage: Eukaryota > Metazoa > Chordata > Mammalia > Primates > Hylobatidae > Hylobates > Hylobates moloch. The sequence continues at coordinate 217,704,615 of NW_026652276.1, forward strand.
GATAGGGGTCTAGTTTCATTCTTATGCATATGAATATCCAGTTTTTCCAGCACTATTTATTGAGGTTTTCCTTTCACCAATGTATATTCTTGGCACCTTTGTTGCAAATCAGTTGACTGTAAATATGTGGATTTATTTCTGGGTTCTCTACTCTGTTCCATTGTTCTGTGTGTTTTTATGCCAGTACAATTAGTTTGTAGTACATTTTGAAGTCAGGTAGTATAATGCCTCCAGCTTTGTTATTTTTTTCTCAGAATAGCGTTGTCTATATGGGATCTTTTATGGCCCACATAAATTTTTGAATTGTTTTTTCTATGTCTGTGAAGAATGTCACTGGTATCTGGATAGTGATTTCATTAAATGGGTAGAGTTGCTTAGGGTGGTGTGGTCGTTTAAACAGTATTAATTCTAATCAATAAACATGAGATGTCTTTACATTTATTTGTGTTGTCTTCAATATGTCCTATCAGCGTTTTATAGTTTTTATTGTAAGATATTTCATCTCCTTGGTTCAATTTATTCCTCAGCCTACTTTATGATGAGACTGTTTGTTTTTGTTTTGCTGATTTGAGTTCCTTGAGTTGTTTGAGTATATTGACATTTCCATATATATATACACACACACACACACACATTTATATATATACACCTTATATATACATTTCATGTATATATATACATTTCATATATATACATACATATATATACCTTATCTATACATACATATATACCTTATCTATACATACATATATACCTTATCTATACATACATATATATACCTTATCTATACATTTCATATATATACCTTATCTATACATTTCATGTATATATACATTTCACGTATATATACATTTCACGTATACATACATATCATGTATGTATAGATACATTTCATGTATACATACATACATTTCATGTATATATATATACACACACACACACACATATTTCCTTCTTGTGTGTGTGTGTGAAGGAAAAGAGAAAGAGAACAAGAAAAAAAAAGTATTTGAAGAATTAATGGCTGGCAGAAAAAAAAAGGTAGATAGGAGGCAGAACTAACTTGCAGCTCACACTCAAATGGACAAAGCAGCAGGTGGAAACTCACATTGTGAACTTTGGTACAAGAACTACTGCAGGAACATGCTGCAAACTCCATGAGACAGCCAAAAACCTGGGAGTGCCCAAAGTGTGAGAGAGGGAAAGCCTGCCTCCAAACACACATCCTCAATGAGGAACCAGGAAATCCAGATCACAGGAGGATTTAACCTTACCTAGAACTGAAATGAATTTAGAGAGCTGAGTGAAATATAAAAGTAGACGAAACAGCTGAAAGGGGCTGATAGGCACTCCCAGTCCCCAGGAAACCCAGGGAAGCCATTTCTAACATTACTTGCACAGGGGTCCTTGGGGAGGGCTGCCAGTGGAATTGAGGTAGGACCAAAGGGAGAAGGAAACTTCCAGCTGAACTTTGTAATAATTTCATCAGAGCATGAATTTTTCTGGGCAGAATCAGGAGGTTGGGGGTGGAAAATAGGAAGTGCAGATACATGCACAGAAGCCACAGCCGGCAGGGAGGGACAGGATCTGAAAACCCTGCTTACTTTCTCAGGGATAAGGCTTGTAGCCTGGGGCAAGATCTCAGCCCTGCTTACCAGCTGCATGGATATAAACTCAGTGTTGTTAGTAGGACACCGTGGGAGTAAGACTGGCCTTGCTGGCTGTTTTGCGAGCTTGGTGAGGCCTTTCACTGCTGACTTTCCCCTACTTTGCTGGTGATCTGTATGACACAGCAGAAGCAACTATAATCCCCCTGGGAACGTGACTCCATTGGCCTGATATCCACACCCCCAATCCCCACAGTGGCTGCAGCAACCCCACCCAAGGACACTATGACCTCTGACATGCCTAACCCTGCCTGCACCAGATGACCTTTCTCTACCTGCCCTGGGAGCCAAAGACATAAACTCTTAGCAGCTCTGTGTCCCCACCCATCACCTGAGAAACCTGAATATCTATCCAGGTGATCTATGGCAAGGCTGTGTCCACCCCATACTACCACAGCTGATGCTCTCCTGAAAACATCACATCCTGGCTGCAGGCAATCAAGCCGTTACAGCGACTCATAAAACAACAACCATGCTTCAAGAAAGGAGAAAACAATAGTTAATTCCACTACTTGTAACGTCCTGTCTAGCCAGAGGTGCTGAGTCTGTCCACATGACAACTTCACTGCTAGCACAACCAGAATTAGAGAAAATCAGGGCACTAAAAAAAACGACAATCAAGGACCCTCACAGAGTCCACTTCACTCCCCTTCTGCCTCTACTGGAGCAGGTGCTGGTATCCACAGTTAAAAAACCCGAAGACAGTTCACATCACAGGACTCATTGCAGACATTCCGCATTATCAGTCCAAAGCCTGGTAGTTCTGGTGGGTGGCTAGACCCAAAAGAGCAATAACCATTACTGCATTCTGGCTCTCAGGAAGCCCCATCCCTAGGAGAAGGGGTAGAGCACCACATAAAGGGATCACTCCATGGGACAAACGAATCTAAAGAGTAGCCCTTGAGTCCCAGATCCTTCCTCTGACATAGTCTACCCAAATGAGAAGGAACAAGAAAAACAATTCTGGTAATATGACAAAGCAAGGTTCTTTAACAGCCCCAAAAGATTACAGCAGCTCACAAGCAATGGATCCAAGCAAAGATGAAATCTCTGAATTGCCAGAGAAAAAATTAAGAAAGTCTATTATTAAGCTAACCTGGGAGGCATCAGAGAAAGGTGAAGTCCAACTTAAAGAAATTAAAATATATATATCCATAATATGAATAGAAAAATCCTTGTGGAATAGATAGCATAGATAAAAAAAATCAAAACTTCTGGAAATCAAGGACATACTTAGAGAAATGGAAAATTCACTGGAAAGTCTCAGCAATAGAATTGAACAAGTACCAGAAACAACTTCAGAGCTCAAAGACAAGGCTTTCAAATTAACCCAATCTGACAAAGACAAAGAAACAAAATTTTTAAAAAACCGAACAAGGCCTCCAAGAAGTGTGGGATTATGTTAAATGACCAAACTTAAGAATTATTGGCATTCCTGAGGAAGAAGAGAAATCTAAAAGTTTGAAAAACATATTTGAGCAAATAATCAAGGAAATCTTCCCTGACATTGCTAGAGATCTAGACATCCAAATAGAAGAAGCCCAAAGAACACCAGGGAAATTCATCATAAAAAGATAATCACCTAGGCACATAGTCATCAGGGTATCTAAAGTCAAGACAAAGGGAAGAATCTTAAGAGCTGTGAGGCAAAAGCATCAGGTAAACTGCAAAGGAAAACGTATCAGATTAACAGCAGATTTCTCAGCAGAAACTGTACAAGTTAGAAGGGATTGGGGTCCTATATTTAGCCTCCTTAAACAAAACAATTATCAGCCAAAAATTTTGTACCCAGCAAAACTAAGCTTCATAAATGAAGTAAAGATACAGGCTTTTTCAAACAAATGCTGAGAGAATTTGCCACTACCAAGCCAGCACTAGAAGAACAGCTAAAAGGAGCTCTAAATGTTGAAAGAAATTCTCAAAGTACACCAAAATAGAATCTCTTTAAAGCATAAATTTGACAGGACCTATAAAACAATAACACAATGAAAACAGCCACAACAACAAAGTATTCAGGCAACAAATAGCACGATGCATAGAACAGTACCTCACATCTTAATATTGATGTTGAAGTAAATGGCCTAAATGCTCCCCATAAAAGATACAGAATGGCAGACTGGATAAGAATTCACTAACCAAGTGTCTGTTGTCTTCAAGGACTCACCTGGTACATAAGGACTAACATAAACTTAAAGTATATAGATTTCCTTTGTGTGTGTGTGTGTGTGTGTGTGTGTGTGTGTGTGTGTGTAGATATACTGTAGGGTCTCTGTCACCCAGGTTGAAGTGCAGTGGCACAGTCTAGGCTGACTGCAACCTTCACCCACTGGGCTCAAGCAATCCTCCTACCTCAGCCTCCTGGGTAGGTGGAACTGCAGGTGTGTGTCCTCACATTCAGCTATTTTTTGTATTTTTTCTAGAGACAGGGTTTTGCTATGTTGCCCAGGCTGGTCTCAAACTCCTGGGATCAAACGATACATCTGCCTTGGCCTTCCAAAGTGCTGGAATTACAGTCACTGAGCCTGGCCTTCTTCTGTGATTTTGATAACATATATATAAACCATTTGCTTTTTCACAGCTCTTGATTCTTGTGGCTTTTTATATATATATATAGTTTTTCTTTGTGTTTCATTTTGTGTAATCTTTTTGGCCTATATTCAATTTCATTAATTTTTTCATTGTGTTTAGTCTACTGTAGGGACTGTCAAGGGCACACATCATCTCTCATAAGATTTTCATTTCCATAATTTCCATCTTATGATTTCCACGGTTTTTACTTCTCTGCTAAAATTATTGATCCACGCTTGCATACTGTCTACCTATTTCATTGGAACATTTAACATATTAATCACAGTTATTTTAAATTCCCTGTCAGAGTTCCAACAAATATCACATGTAAATCTACTTCTGTTGGCTTTTTATTTATTCGGAATGTATTGTTTTTCTTTCCCTTTGGTACGCCTTATTATTTTTTTGTTAAAAGACAGACATCTTATGTAGTATAGTATGAAATGACATAAATACTTTTTATTCTTTGCAATTGGCATGGTTTTTCCCTACTGGGACAGTAGTCCCAGTAGGAGATCCAGCCAGGAGGTGTTCTGGGCTTGAGGCCTGTTATCACTATGACCACTCTCAACCTACCACAGTCTTGAAATTCTTCTAGTGATAATTTGTGTTTAGCAGGGGGTTGGGAAGTTGGGAGAGCTGCTCTGCCAAAGAGTTTGTCTCAATTTCATCTCCATGGTCAGATTTAGGTCTCTTCTTTATACTATACCTAAAAAGAGTGTGTGTGTGCGTGTGTGTGTGTGTGTGTGTGTGTGTGTGTGTGTGTGTTTCAGCTCCTTTAGCAGTATTAAAAATTACTTTTACTCAATCACTGCTGGGCTGGTGATGGGAGATACAGGGACATGTTATTTAATGTTCTATTTAAGCTTCAGTCTTAATCATATAGTGTGTCTTTGAGTCTTCCAAGTTAAAAACTACACAGGTACCTCTATTACTACTGAAGCTGTTGTTCTGGGTCCAGTGTTTATTTTCTCCCCTTTTATGAGGAGTACAGTGTGTCATTTTCTGTATTTTTTTCTCTTAGATGCAATGGCTTTTCACTAGTGACCTATGGAAGATAGTTTTTGATGTTCTTTTTTTTGGATATTAGGCTTTCATTTCATAGGAAAAATAGGTCAGTAGGGTCCAGTTACATTTCTTGCCCTTTATACAGTTGCTTCCTTCTTTCTCAGGGTTGAGCCAACAGGGAAGCTCTCTCAGGAATCTTCCCAGTTGCTCCTGTGATCACATACATAATTATGAGTGTCACCCAACCATGAGTTACCAAGGAGATGACCAAGGGCTGATTTTCTTTCCTCTCAACAATTACAGAATGATGTTTTCTAAGTAGAACTGGAAGGATTGCAAGTTTGGCAGATGTGTGATATTTGATATTGAATAGGCTGAAAAGCATAGATTTGAAAAGTATTTTAAGGCTGTATGTCATAAAATAACAAAAATTTTGATGGAAATGTAATATGATAAAGAGCTGATACAAAATCCAGGACATTTACAATACTAAATGTTGGTAAGAATGGTGGAGCAACAGGAACTCTCATTCACTGCTGGTGGAAACACAAAATAATACAGCCACGGTGGAAGAGAGTTTGGCAGTTTCCTACAAAACTAAACACACTCTTGCCATATAATGTAACAATTGTGTTCCTTGTTATTTACCCAAGGAATTGAAAACAGGCCTACAGAAAAACCTTCTAGAAAAACATGGATGTTTCTAGAAGCTTTATTCATAACTGCCAAAACTTGCAATCAACCAAGATATCCTTCAGTGGGTAAATGGGTACAACCAGACAATTGACTATTATTCATTGCTAAGAAGAAATTAGCCATTAAGCCATAAACAGATATAAAGGGAGCTTAAATGTATGCTACTAAGTGAAAGACGCCAAACTGAAAAGGCTACATATGGTATAATTCCAACCGTATGATGTTCTGAAAAAGCCAGAACTATGGAGAGAGTAGAAAGTTCAGTGGTTGCTAGAAGTTAGGGGAGAAAAAGGGATGAATAAGCACACCACAGGATTTTTAGGGCAGTGAAAATACCTTGCATGACACTATAATGGTAGGTACATGCTATTATAAATTTGTTTGAGTTCATAGAATGTACAAAACTAAGTGAAGTTGCAACGTTAAGTGAATCTTAATGTAAACCACTGACTTTGGGTGATAATGATGGGTTGGTGTGGATTCATTAATTGTAACAAATGTACCACTCGGATGGGATTGATAGTGGGGGGAGCTATGCATGTGTGGGGACTGGGTGGTATATGGGAAATCTCTGTATCTTCTACTTAATTTTTGCCGTGAACCTAAAATTTCTCTTAAAAAAAAGCATTTTTTTAAAAGGCTGGTAATACCTAAGATTTTTAGTTAAATTTAAATGTCAAGCTGCCACTGTCAAGAGGAACAGAAAAAAAAAAAACAACAACAACTTTATTTGCAGCAATATAAACTGTCCCAGTTGTAATCATCAGTTTTCAAATTCTTTTGGGCCAGTAAAAATTGTACATTCTGCGAATGGACAGACTTAACAGAGTATAGCAATATCACTGTGTGGTGTGAGAAGAATCATGATTACAAGCAAGAGTTATAGGCATCAATTATTAGAATGAAACAAAATAGATATCTACATTGAGAAACCTTCCAGGCAGTAAGGGGAGTGAACACACTACAAATCAAAATTCAAATACCTTGTAAACTGAAACAAATTGCCTCTGCCTTTGTCACCCTCTCGGCACCGAAAACAATAGCAGAAGGAAAAAAATATTAAAATATGCCTAGCATCTTTTCATCTCCATGTTATAAATACCTGTTTGTGACTGAAAATCAGTATCATATCACATTAATTTACACTTACCTAGATCTAGTTGTCAATGCTAAAGATTTATCTTAGTCTGATAAATACTTCCTCTATTCTCAGAAAGACTCATTTTGCTAAAGATATTTCTCATTGGGCAATTTTTTTCCAATTTTTTCTTCTTCAAATATCCCAAGCTCCCCAATCTAAATTTTAAATATCTGGAAAGGAAAATCCCCTAATTTTCCCACATTGTGCATGAAAAAGAGCTTAACACTTCATTAAAATCAAGTAAATAGACAATTATATATAATAGTATATTAAATATTCATGTATTCCCAATAACAGTTACTTGCTGGTGGGAGAAATTTATCCTATTCCGATTGCACTGCTTAGTGAGAAAATAGCCGAATTATTGAATAACTAATATTTTATGCTCCATTTACCTTAATCTTTCATGATTATGATCTCTTGGTGATTTTATCTTCTAATAATCTTAAGCATTATGCTCTTAAGCCATCTGAACTCACAAACTATAGAGCCAAACAAAATCACACAAAAAGATCCAGGTATTGTGATATGGAAGTGGTTGGGATTGGCACTTCTGTGTCTCCTCCTCAAAGCATAGATGCTGATGCTAGGTTGCAGGAAAACAGGTGGGCACTTATCATGTATTACTTAAAAAAAAGTAATTTATATTAAACCTATAGAAAAAATATATAGAATAATATAATAAACACTAGGTACCCAGTTTCCAGCTTGGCTTATTCTTAATATATTTTTTATATATATGTATAGTTATATGTATCTATATATGATATATAGATATAAATTTGTATTTTTTAAAAGAATATATATTTAAATATTTTTTATATATAAAAGAATATATTATGTTAACACTATAGATAATATATGTCATATATTATATATATCATATATATGATATATAATATATTCTGATAACACTATATATAGTGTTAAGAATATATACTTTTAAAAATACAAAAAATATATATTCTTTTAAAAAATATAAATATAATTTGACTCCCAGATGATTCCCATCCCAATCTCATTTCCATCTCTCCATCCCCAAAAGTATCCTCACTAGAATTCTCATTTTTAAATTCCAGACCTATTTATATTCTTTTGCTATATATGTTTATACCAATATAAAGCTTACATTTAATTTGTGTTTGCACTTATGTATTTTAAATGAGTCAAAGTTGTGGCCCTTTCAGGCTGCTATAACAAAGTATTATAGACAGGTGGCTTACAAACCACAGCAATTTATGTCTTACAGTTCTGAAGGCCAGGAGGTATAAAACAAAGGTGCTGGCAGTTTGGTGCCTGGTGAAGGCCCACTTCCTTGTTCATAGACCTCTGTCTTTTTGCTGTGTCCTTACATGGAAGAAGGGGCGAGGCACTAAACTCTAATAAAATGACATAATGACCAAATCACTTACCAAGGGCCCCACCTCCTAATACCATCATCTTGGAGGTTATAACTTCAACACATGGATTTTGGGGGAAAACAAACATTCAGACCATAGCAGTTCCTAATGTAGAGAACTTGACATTATTATTTTTTTCATGAAAAGTATGAATTTAGTGGAGAATACCAACCCTGTCATCAAGAAACAGCCATAGACTGCTGCTAGAGGTTTGGACTTGAAACCAGAAGGTCTAGTGTTAAATTGTGGCTAAAACTGTATGTCCTTGGCAAGTTCCACTACCACTCTGCAGATTAAAAAAAAAAAAATGAAGAAAATACCTACTTCCTTGAATTTTGTAGCATTAATGTAAAATATGGCATACAGAATTGTTTGAGAAGCTATGAAATATTTTAATCTAGTCTTTTTGTTATTACTCTATTTCTTGTCATCTTTTTATCCTTAGATACAGCTATTGTTTTTTTCCACGTCAGAAGGCTAAATAGTTTTTAACAGCTCTGAAAAATTGCCTGAGAATATTAAATATTTTTTAAAATACTCTTCCTGAATCAGTGTGAACCCTACCTATTATATGCTAGTACAATGATCATAGAGAAATTCTCTCAGATATATAGAAGAATTAAGCTCAGAGTTACAATATTATATAATGAAAGGGACTTCAGAGATTATCTAAGTCAGTAGTCTCACTTAACACATAAAAATAAAATACAGTGTAAGAGGTGACTTGTCAACTGTAAAGACTTTGGGCAGAAAATATCAGCTGAATTGTTACAGTACCACTTCCATTTAGAGTATTATTATCGCTTTTTATTTTTAGTATTGCTAATGTTGAAAAAGCTAAGCATTCCCCCACTGAAAATTATAAGTGCTGATATTTCTGTAGGTAGAGCCTGATGGGAGATTATTTTTTTCTCTCCCAAAGAGTAGCCAGGCACTTATCCATAAAATTGTTTAATATAATCATTATGCGCCAGCTACATATATGTCTCTTTTTTGTTGTTATAAACTGCTATTTGCATGTGCGTCAGTGGCAGAGTTGTTAATGATTATGCTGCTGTTTTTTCTCATCTTAGATCAGGGCACAGACTATTTGCTCATTCTGGAGGAGTGAAGCAGCTGACAGATCAGATGCAGCCAGCAGCTCTCTGTCAGCCTGAAGATGAAGGGGATACTTGCTGGCAGGATAGGGGCTCCAGCAGCTGTTTCAGCTGCTATTCACTCCGGAGTTCAGGGCATGTGTCTCACATTACCTGTCTTTCAAAGAAGTCATCTTCCCATGTGGAAAGAAGATCCATAAATCCCAAAGAACACAAAGGTGAAAGAGAGCATTACACATTATACATGTGCTTCATTCTTCAGTCTATGCCAGAGTAAGAGTCTCACTCATTGATTTCACCCATTCCCCGGGCACATCCAAATTGCTTGAGTTTCAGCTACACACAGTTATGCCAGACAGAACCGCAACACATCTGCTGTAATATCTTGCAGCACTGAAGTTGGTGTGTAATAGCAGAAAGGACACCGGACCAGAATCTAAATTATCTGGGTTACAGTCCCGGCTCTGTGATGGATTAGCTATGTCACCTTGGGCAAACACTTTCTGTGTAGACCTCAGTTTTTTTAAATACCCAAATCAGATGGTTGCTCAGATGATTGCTGGAGTGCGTTTTAGCTCTGATTCTGTGATTTCTAAATGAGTGATTACAGTAACAGCTACAATGCATTGAACATACACTTTGGACTAGACATTAGACAAAGTCTTTTATATGGATTAAAATACTCCTCAAAACAGACCTTTGATGAATGAAATGATATCATTTCGTTCATCAGTGGAGATGAACAAAAGCAGAAAAGTAATGCTATGTGACTTCTTCAGGGTTCCAATTAGTATGGAGAGAGGTGATATTCAAGCCTATTTCTATTTGATATGAGAGTTAGAGCATTAATATGCAGGCGATATAAAAATAAAACCCTGTAGAACTAGGCTTCAAGGGACCCAGGTTGTCCTATAATTCCCTGTATTTAGAATTTCCACAGGATTGAGGTTTTTACCTGAATGTCTGCTATCAAGTGTCTCCCTCCTCCCACAACAAAATGAAATTGAGCATAGTCTCCTTGGAAATTTAGAGGCAATTTTATAATTTCCTTTGGAGTTTTATGTAAGAAGAAAATAGCTTTTATTTTTTCTGTGAATGTCTCAGTTTGGAATGCTACTTATTAACAGAGAAGGTGACAGGTCTTATTGTTAGATACATTTGCACATTTATAATCTGTTAGAAGTTAATCTTTATTGAATTTTTAAGTATATTATTGGAAGCATAAAGTATATGAGATACTAGAATAAATATTTTAAAATAACAATTGTTAGCATTTTTGAAGAAAAAATTTCCAATAGATACTTTTATTTCTCATGGTTCTGCTTTCTGCTAAGAGAAAAATAAAGAAGTCAGAGTTGTTGGGAAAATAAATAAATAACAGGAGATTCTAGTGGCTGATCCTTGAGGGATCTTCAATTTCTTAGTGGTCATAGACAGTTTACATCAACTCACTATTAGCTTCTCCATTTGCAAAAAGGGTAAATGATACCTACCTCACAAGTATGAAGATATAATAATATATGAACTCATTAAGTACCCTCACCTATGTTATTAAAACCAATTTGTGCCTAGTGTTCCGTTATTGGAATGCTAAGCATGTGGGAGTTATTTGTATCCTTCTGCTCAAGGTCATTGCCAACATCTGATTTTTTACTCATGCAAAATTTAAAAATTGCAACCTCAGGCATGAATGGGTTAACCTTCTCATGAGACTCCATATGACTAGTATCTCTTCTATTTTATTCATTGAGGTCAGAATGGTCATTATGATTATGTTACTTCTCAGCTTAAAAATTTTAATTATTCCTTTTTGTCAAGGAAATCAGTCTCCAGTTGTTGAGCCTGGCATACAAAACCTGTCCTGATCCAACTGGAGTTCCTCTTTCCTGTCTTGCATGTCCTTATGTGATAACCTGGCTTTTCCCTTCCTTACTGCCTCACCAAAGGCCAAAAATAGTCAAATTGAGCTTTCATTGTGGCTGATTCAGGCTAGAATCCAAGATCTCATCTCTAGTTTTGGATGAAGTATTCCATTGACCTGGAATTCTCCTGTCTTTCTAACTGACATGCTCTCCTCATCTTTCAAGACCATATCAAATGTTCACTTTTCCTAAGGGCTTTCCCAGACACTGCCTCCCCAGCTAGCCCTTTTTTACCCTCCACTCTTAAGGCAGTGGTGTTGGGTCATCTACCATACAGCATTCCAAACATTAGTCTACTCCATAAGCCTGTAAAATTCAGAACTGCATTTCTTCCTTCCTATATTGTCTCTTGCCCCCTGGTGGAGTGGACATAAATTGCAACAAACAACTAATCAAAATCATCTTAAAGTTCATTTTATCCAGAATCTTCAGAAGCTGTCTTAAAGATTTTTCCAGAGTTTAGACATCTTTCATTCAAAATAGCACCACCATTTAAAAAAGTTGGGCCTAGAAGATAGAAATGACAAATTAGTTTTTTGTAGAACATGTATCTTGGAAAGCCCTTTGTAGAGTATAAATATATCATGTGAATGCATCTGAAGAATGTTATACATATAGTCATGACTTCATATGGACAAAATAATTCACATGAAATAGAAAAATATTACATAAAACTCAAAATTTATAGTGACTTAACACAGGCATTTTCCTAACTCTCGCTCTGCAAATCAGAATTTTTAACACACTTCTCCAAATTGACCGTGTTATAATTTGATTATCAGGAAACCTAGGCTGAAATTCAGCCAGGCATGTGGATTTTGCCACAACTAGAAAAACTTAAGTTGAGAATGGTCTAGTAGCTCTTCTGAACAGATAATCTACATCTTCTACTTGCTTCTGTTATATCTTAGATTTTCATTTTTTTTTTTACCGGCCTGTACATACTGAGTATTTCCCATTTGTAACAAGTGATCTTCATTCCATAAAAGTTATGGTATTCTTTCAACACAATCTAACCTTTGACAATATTTTTTTATCCTGGGTCACAGTGAGTTGCCTGCCTATGCTGCACGGATTGGACCAATGCAACATTAGCACCTGGTCACTCACAGCATGGCACATGCCATTATTATCAAAGGTGAAATGTTACTATAGATTGTGCTTCCACTGTTTACTATGGAATGTCTTTACATAAACATGATCATTCAAAAAGTATTTAGAACAGTTCTATTGCTTAGACATCTTCAGATTTCCCTGCAAGCAAGCTTTAGCAATACTCTGTGTTGCCTAGTGCCATTGTTTCTATATATTTAATGATCATGACATTTCAGGAATCATGGGATGAATTTTAGCATTTATATTTGGAAAGCAGAAAAAGTAATTCGGAGGAGTGAGTAGATGAACTGTGATCTCTGAGAGTGTCTTTGAATAATATAACTAGACCCAAATGCCTTGACCCCTGTGTCTTTAATGTAGACGCCCAAACTGAGTGACTCTGATTCTTGTGCATAACTTTCATAGCATAACCTTTCTCCTTTGGCCCAGCCAAGTGTGGGCTACATCAAAAATTATTTGTTTGCTATTTTCCATTTCACCCTTTATCTCTGTCACCATTGCTTCAAGTTCTTTTCAGCAGTTCAGTATCTGTTATCTTGTAATATTTCAAGCATCTTCTTACCGGGCTTTCTTCTTCCAAACTAACTGGCTACTCCTATACAATTATCTATTTTTATGCCTGGGTGGTCTTTCCATAGTGTAAACCTAACCATGGCAGTGTCCTAAAACCAACCTTGAGGGGCCATATTCTTTTTTCTTTCTTTTTTTTTTTTTTTTTTTTTTTTTTTTTTTTTTTTTTTTTTTTTTTGAGACAGGGTCTCACACTGTCGCCCAGGCTGGAGTGCAGTGGCGTAATCTTGGTTCAATTCAACTCCACCTCCCAGGTTCAAGCAATTCTCCTGCCTCAGCCTCCCAAGTAGTGGGGATTACAGGCACCCACCAATATGCCCAGCTATTTTTTTGTATTTTCAGTAGAGATGGGGATTTCTCCATGTTGGCCAGGCTGGTCTCGAACTCCTGACCTCATGTTTTGCCCTCGTCGGCCTCCCAAAGTGCTGGGATTATAGGCATAAGCCACTGCGCCTGGCCGAGGGGCCATATTCTTTAGAACAGTGAAATTGATTAACTGATCTAATTCTCCAGCTTCAGTTCTAACCATTGCCTACACCTAGCATCATTTCAGCAGTCCTTGTCAAAGAAAACCAGAACTGGAAAGTCGTTAAAGTGGTAAAAACAAAATTTTTTCAAGATTATTGCAATAGAGGAGAAGAGTATAGAATTGGTCTCAATTTAGAATACAAGCGAGCAAGTGGGGATTTATAGCCCAGGAGCATTGCGGGGCTGAGTGGATGAAAAATTACTAAGAGAAAACATCAAAAACATTAACAACATAATGGAGATTCTGGCTAAACTGATCTGACGAGACTCTTGCTGAAGGCAGGCTAAGGTGATCAGACATCATCTGAGGGATGGTGGAGGTTGAGGAACCTGATTAGGTATTGAGGGCGATCGGATATGAAGGGTGGGTGTTCTGGTTGAATTGGCTTAGCAGAATTTTTGCCAAAATTAGACAACGCAGACAAAGACATGGGAGTCTAAACGTTGAGGCCTAGTTGAAACAGTCAGGAAGCCTGAGTAGAGTTTGGTCAAGGAGAGAATCTTTGTCAGCTTCACTCTGACACATTGAATGTATCAGTGTGTTTCAAAGGCTGATCACCTAGTATTTTTGTCTCTGAAATAATTTCTCCGTCATCTCCTTGATGCATCCTTAAAGAGTCAACTTAAGAATGTGAAAATTTCGTTTTAATCCTCCACCCACATGCTCCTGTGACAGAACTGATCAGTTCTTCTATGTCTTCACTGTACTTTCTGAATATCTGTATTCATATATTTATGTAAGACACTGAAGTTATTTATTGTTCTTTATCCTCTCTGATGTCAATAACTTTTCCTGTAAATTGGAAGAAATAAATTGAACTTTGATATTTTAAACAAATCAAATCTGTATATACAACATTTTTACATTTGACATAAAATAATGTTTTTAAGTTTCTGTTTTGCTTCTAAGTTATTAAAGTATCCAAATAGAGGTCTATCTGATTAGCATAAATTCAACAAAATCACATACCTATGGTGACATTCCAGAATATCCAATTAAAAAAATATTCTCTGCATAGCACAAGTGTCTACTGAAAATCAGTTACTCTATTAACTATAATTAAAATGTCTCCTTTACAGGGGTAGAATGTATGCTTAATTTTTCTAATATCTATCTGATTGGATACTACTGGCAGTAATTATTTTTGTCTCTACGGTTGTTGACAGAGATGCTGCAGGGATGTATCAGCTCAGCCATTCCCCTGTTTATTTGTTCTAGCATTATTAAATTATGGTCAAACCACAGATTCCTTACAGAAACTTTTTTAGCACTCTTCTGCTTTTACAAGGGCTAATTAAAGTCCACTAGATGATATGATATGTAAATCCACTTAAACAGAAATACATAAACTTCAGTGTCTCAATACAGTGAGAGCAAGTAAGTGAGCATACCGCTCTCAATGTCTGCTTGTTGTTGCATGTCAGCTTCCCTGAAGATGCTTCACTTTCTGTAGTGATGTGACTATATGGCCCACATTCCAAGTGATGGTACCATCTCTCTCTCCTGAGAGACAAATACACAGATAAGTAGACATACACATACAATATAGATTGACACAGAAATATACACATATATAATATTTATAAAAATTAATGACCTTCTATTAAAAAAATCTTTTTACTAATACCTCACTATATTATGTCATGCATGCTTGAAAACCTTAGATCTAAATAGAGCAGGTAGGATAGCACTCAGAGGAGGAAGACAGGATCTGGATGCTTAGAATGTAATAGAAAAATTCAGGAATAGGATGTAAAGATATATCTCAGAACAGAAGCCCTGTCTAGGAATCAAGAGTGTCAAAAATGAAATGAGGAGAACTCTAAGAAATAGCTCATTTTTGTTCAAAGCAGAGTGTATTTTCAACTTGATTGTCCATGCTATTAGCATATTCAAGAGTTTGGTATACCTACTTGAGGCACTCCAAAAAACAAAGAAGGAATTGTTTATATGAGTTGAGGAACTAAGAGACAATATTTCACAGCTACAACACATACACAACTTTTCAGTACAGACATGTATGAAATTTTAAGAACAATGCCTTAAACAAGAAGGGTGACTGCATCTAACATGTATTAGAAGATTGTTCTTGGCTTTTCTGCTGGTGGTCTTTTTCTTCCCGAATATATCAGTTTAGTAATACTCATGCTAATGCATTTCTGATAGACCGTTGAAAGAACCACAGAGGAGCTGGAATTATGTGTTGCTTCCTTGTCTGAGTCTGTGTGTCTCTGGCCAAGTTGGGACACTGTGATTAATATGAGATACAGATGTCAGCTGTGCAATCAGCGGCTGACTCTGGCTGGCTGACAGGCGGATTTGGTTGTGCAGGTGACAGTTTCCATTTGCTTGGGCTTGTTTAAGTAATTCCCTCCTTTAGAGGAAGGAGAAGTCTCTCTGTGGCAGCAAAAAATAATAATGTTTATTCCTCAGACTGTGAAGACCTAGAGGCCAGAGATCAAGCTATGGATTATGGGACTTTTTGGTAATGTTTCTGTCAACTGAAATAGATGCTTAGTAAAGCCTTGTTGAATCAATATAGAAACATATGACCTTTCTGCTTTTATTCCCATAAACTGATTTCCAAATGAGTAGAATAATTCATGCAATTTATTCAAAATAGATAAACATTTGGTTTCCAATCTTGTATCTGCCACTTATAAACTGTGTAACTTTATGAAATTTAAATATGGCATTCCGAATCTTACTTTCTGAATCTGTTATATAAGAATAATACCTATCTCATGTACTATTGAGATGGTTAAATGAGATAATCTATGATAATTCATATGGCTCACAATGGGTACTTAATAAATGGTAGTTATCTTTGTCTCCTTTTCTGTTTCGTTCTTACCACCAGTAGAAAACACAAACGTGTTCCTGTAACAACAAAATTGCTTATTATAAACCCATCCTGTGCTAGTGCTTTATATATATTATTTTACCCAAAACACTGTGAGGTAGACATTATTATAATTATCTTCATTTTATAGATAAGAAAACTGAAACATAAAGTAGTGGGTTCAAATCGAGCTCTATCTGTGATCTTAGTAGTTCTAAAGCTGATTGCAGTCATGCTGCCCTATGT
Source organism: Hylobates moloch (assembly GCF_009828535.3). Lineage (NCBI taxonomy): Eukaryota > Metazoa > Chordata > Mammalia > Primates > Hylobatidae > Hylobates > Hylobates moloch. The sequence continues at coordinate 217,721,414 of NW_026652276.1, forward strand.
AAATGGAATTAATAAGATTTTTAACATCAAGTGACTTATAAAAAACTCTTTATAATTTACCTATGACTCTCACCCACATATGAGTGGGCATAAGAGGGCAAAGATCCCACACTACACACACAAATGCACCTTGTTATATGATCCTACAGTTACAAACCAGAGACACCAGCATCATTATTTCTCTTCACAGTTGGGAATCTGACTACCTTTCAAAGATGGGACTTAGTCACTGATTTGCCAGACCATAATGCAATTTTTTCATAGACAAAAATACTTCACTTTCAGGTCTGTCATCTCATCCCCTAGAACACTGGATGGTTGCCCATAAAGCTGTGCCATGGCGCCACGGTCACTCAATTATAACATGTAGTCATCTCAAGAAAGCTTTTAGTTTCAGATAAGTCTGAAGAATTACAGGCCGGTTTAGGAACGGAAAGAAAAAAAAAAAACAAAACTTGTACTAAGTGAGTATCACAAAGATCTCAAATAATTTATCAAAAAAAAAATTCAGTAGAGAAAGACAGAACTCTTCAGCAATCCTTAGCCACTTCAGTTACGTTTATTCATTCCTGCTGTGCTTTCTTACTGAACAACAGATATCCAGAGTCAACTACTTCCACTCTTTGTCCTTCTCTTCTGAGCCCAGAAACCTTTATCGCCTGGCTGCATATCTTTGTCCTTGAATTGCTACCCACTTTCAAGTGACTGCACAACAAATGTGTGCTAAAACAAACATGGCTCCAGTCCTAGTTCTACCACTGCCTGTCTTGCTGATTTGTTTCTTTGGCTCTGCTCTCCATTCCCTCAAATATAATTTTAAAATGTTTAATTGAGTTATCCCTAAGACTAAGTCTAATATATTTTATTATTCAGCCCATAACCCCTGTCCTCAGTTTCCCGCATTCATCTTCCTCTTCAGATTATCTGGCACTATTCTCATCAATCCACTAGTTTCATCTCAATTGCAATCCTCACCTCTCTTCCGAATTTGATGCTATTGTCTTGCTTTCTCTATAAAATTGTTCCTTTTATTTCTGTGACAATCTGTGTTCAGTTTCTTCAGACAACTCTCTAATTTGGTCCGTAGTATTTACTTCAAGCTTCTGTGATATTCTGAAAATTCTAGAGATTAAATTTTCAAGTATTGGCTATGAGGTGAAATAAGAAGGCCAAATGAACTTTCACGCATCTTACTTAATCATGGTTATGCCCAGAACCCTATCAGTGAAGACAGCATCAAAAATGATAATACTTGGCCAGGTGCAGTGGCTCAGAACTTTAATCCCAGCACTTAGGGAAGTCGAGGTGGGTGGATCATTTGAGCCCAGGAGTTTGAGGCTGCAGTGAGCTATGATAACACCACCGAAATCCAGCTGGGTGACAGAGCAAGATCCTACCTCCAAAAAGAAGAAGAAAAAAGATAATACTTGCCCCTACAGATCCAGGATCCAGGCCCACCCTTGTGCCAGGCCTGTCCTCATAGACCAAGGCCCAGAGGACCCAGGCTCCAAGTCTCCTCTTTTTTATTTATTTTATTTATTTATTTTTTTGAGATGGAGTTTCACTCTTATTGCCCAGACTGGAGTGCAATGGTGAGATCTCAGCTCACCGCAACCTCTGCCTCCCAGGTTCAAGCAATTCTACTACCTCAGCCTCCCAAGTAGCTGGGATTATAGGCATGCAGCACCACACCCGTCTAATTTTTTGTATTTTTAGTAGGGATGGGGTTTCTCTATGGTGGTCAGGCTGGTCTCGAACTCCCGACCACAGATGATCTGCCCGCCTTGGCCTCCCAAAGTGCTGGGATTATAGGCATGAGCCACCATGCCTGGCTTTCAAGCCCACTCTTACAGACTCAAGCTCCAGGCCCAACCCAGCACAAAAATTGGCCCCGTAGACCCATACTTCAGACCTGCCCCCTCGGTCCCAAACACCAGGCTTGCCTCCATGGACCCATACAACATGCCCATTCCAGTAGACCCTGGTTCCAGGCCAGCTCCCATGGACTCAGAGCCAGGCTCAACCCTGCAGATGCAGGAACCAGGCCAATCTCAGTGTAAGCAGGCCATAGGCCTGTCTTAATGCACCCATGTCTCATAAAATATACAAACAACTCAAAATGGTTTAAAGATCTAAATGTGAAACCTAAAGCTGTAAAACAACTAAAAGAAAACACAGGAGAAAAGCTTCATGAAATTGATCAGGGAAAAGATTTTTTGGATATGTTTCTGAAAGCACAGGCAACAAAAGCAAAAATAGACAAATGAGGTTGAATCAAACTAGAAATCTGCACAGCAAATGAACTGATCAAACTAAAGAGACCATCTATGGAATGGGAGAAAATACTTGCAAGCCATACATCAGATAAGGGTTTAATATCCAAAATATATAAGGAACTCAAGTCAGTAGCAAGAAAACAAATAGCTAAATAAAAAATGGACAAAGGACCTGAATAGACATTTCTCAAAAGAAGACTTACAAATGGCCAACATGTATATTCTTGAAAGCTCAACATCAGCAATCATCAGGGAAATGCAAATCAAAACCACAATGAAATATCAACTCATAGCTGTTAAAGTGCCATTATCACAAAGACAAAAGGTAAGTACTGGCAAGGATTTGGAGAAAAGGGGAACTCATATACTCTGTTGATGGGGATGTAAATTGGTACAACCATTATGGAAAAATGTAGGAAATCTCCTCAAAAAAAAAAAAAAAAAAAAAAAAGAATTACTATGTGACCCAGACCCAGCAATACTACTTTGGGATATATATATGGTTATATATCCAAAGGAAATGAAATCAATATCTTGAAGGGATATCTACACTCCTACTATAATTGCAGCATCATTCACAATAATCAACTAAAATATCCAGCAACAGATAATGGACATACATACTGCATTTTATTTATCAGATATATATATACACACACACAAACACACATACACACACACATATACAGGCACAAAAAATAAATACTTCATGAACTCACTTATATGTGGAATCTAAAAATGTTGAACTCATAGATGTTTGTCAGGGTAGACGGGGCGAGGGAAATGGGAAATATTGGTGAAAGAGTATGAAATTGTTATATAGAATGAACAAGTTCTCAAGATCTCATGTACAGCGTGGTGACTCCAGTTAATAATACTGTATTGTATAGTTGAAATTTGCTAAGAGAAGTGATCTTAAGTGCTCTAATTCCAAAAAATAAAAAAGATAAATTATGTGAGGTGATGAATATTTTAATTAGATTGATAGTGGTAAACATTTGATAATGTATATGTATATTGAAACATGTTGTACACCTTATACAGTATTTATTTGTCCACCATACCTTAATAAAGGTGGAAAAAATAGTAATGCCTACATGGCAATGGTGCTTTAAATATTCCTACACATTTTGTCATTAGATCCTTAGTACAATATAGAGGGCAATTCATAATAAGGAGAAACCATTTTGGATATGCTGCTGCCCCCTCCTCTTCCTGTGATGGTTGAAGTGATTATCTCAAAGATCCCTTCTGGCATCTTCAACTCATTCTTTAATTTAAAAGAGAAAATTTAAAGAAAAAAATGTGGGTATTTTGCATGTTAATTTATTTTTATATCATTCTTGAAGTGTGTTTTCTATCTGTTTTTATTCATTAGGGTTTTACTGGTGTTATTATTGGAGAATTCACAGGTTTTATAAGCGCTGATAACTGTATAGAGAAAATAGCCCTGACAGCCCTCCCACTGCTACCTAGCCAGCTGTGTTATGATTATATGGAGGTTCCATGTGAATAAATGTGTGGTCTGCCTCAAACTCATCCTCATGCCTGGGAAAAGCCTGTGTCCCTGGTCACCGATTTTATCATCATTTGCAGAGCCAAACCATTGGCCACTATGCCCAGGGAAGTGGGAGCCTTGACTACATTTTACCTCTAATTCTGGAAACAGGACTAAGCAAGCATTCCCATGCCAGTGGGTGAAACCTAGAGCATTGAAGATTTTCAGTATCACCATTGCTGAACACATGGTTAAAAGTAGTATCTAATGCCCTTTTCTCAGTTGCTTCTCAGTTGTTTCTTGGTGAACTATTTTAAAAATATTGGAAATTTAAAGTAGTGTTAATTCTGAAAGTGCTTCTCTGACTTCAGAAATTGTCTACTTGCTTTCTTCTTAAATTATACCACTTAGAAGAAAGAAATATGTGTTAAACAGACACATTGGGGTTTGTGGAGGCAGGAGTGGGGTTGTAGAGAAAAGCCGCCTTGCTTGCAAGCCAGGAAGTTGGCCCTCGATCTTCCTGGGAACAGAAATGAGAGAACATTCCCACCTTCATCTCCAGCCTCTGAAACTATACTTGGCAAGAAAGGAGATTTGCCAGAACACAGACACCTCCTCAGATTATGCCATGACTTTTCCTGCCTGATGAAAATCTACATCCCTGTCAGTGGAGGTGCACCCTTGGAAGGAAGATTCATAAAGGCAGACATCTGTCAGGGAAACTGATGCCCTGTGTTTACACGGAAACTGGCTCTTCTCAGATTTGCCCTCAGATGGGTCCCAGGCTGGAGTGCACTGCAGTTTGCTGTCCCTGGCTGCACTCAGATTGCATTTGACACGAATTTAAGAGTCAAAGCCTGGTATGATGAACTCCCAAGATGACTCCCGGTCATCTTGACCAAGTTTGAATCCTGGTCTTACCACTTAGTGTCAAGATCTGGATTTTTTATTATTTAGCCATTCTTAAGCCTCAGTTTGCTTGCATGTAAAATCAATATCAGACTGCCAATTCGTTAGAATGGTTGTAGAGCTCCATGATATGCTGTAGGTGAAGTGAGTAGCACCTTACCTAACAAATTCACACTCATTTAAATGTTATTTTCCCTGAGGCATTCTGTGGATGCCAGTGTCAGGAAGGATCAAGTGTATTCAGGGGAAGCATCACTGCTACAATCCCTTCAGAGTCTAGGAGAAAAGGAAGCAGTTGGAAAACATAATCTCCCCTGGCCTTCTCTCTGCCAACTCAGAGAACCAACCGGAGCCTTGGGGATACATAAACTCAACCTCAGAGATGAGGACAATTCAGCATGCTGCTTCAGCTACTCTGCCTCTTTTTAACACTTACAGTCTGGTTGAAAAATTCTCCACAGAGGCATGATTAGTTATCATGCTACCAGATCACTTGGCAAAGCTCCCTGGGCTATCAGACCACTGTATTTGCCTTAAGAAAACCCCTGAAAGCATGCTGATTTGGAAGGAGTCCACACAGCCCCAGCAACATATGAGCTGTCAGAATGATGTTCTGCAGAGGAGAGTACAGCTTTACATTCTGGGTTGCCTAGATTAAATATCACCTCCTGTGGGTATATGAGTGTGTGTGTGTTTGAGTAGGTGGATGTGTTTATATGGGAAAGGCCTTCTTTTTTTGCAAAAAGAAAAATTCCTTTAAATTGAGTACAATTTAAAAACCTGCCTTTTGTACATATGTATATTGATTGCCTTTAAACATTTATTCTTTAATTTGATCAAATCATTTAATTCCATAAATAGTAAAAATTCACTAGAGAAATTCTCTCCGGTGGTGGGACGGTAGAATACCATACATGGAGTTCTAGTGAACTTTTCACTGGACGATAATCACTTCTGATTTATTTCAAATGGGCATTAAAATCTCAGTGACGAGATCTGCAGAGGCATCAAGTACAGGGTGTCAAGTGGCCCTTAAGCCTAAGGAGTAACAAGAGACATGGGAAGCACTTGGAAGATGAATGTGATTATTGCTTTCAAGATACTGCCATTTAAAGATGAAGCATTTGGTATTAGGCACGGAAGAATTATCTTCCATGAAAAAGAAAGATTTCATTTTTTTTAAAGAAAATAATCACCAGATACAGTCTTTTCAAATTAAAAGTCTCCATTGGTATCAGACAGCCAGCACCTGGGGAAGGCCAAACATGAATGCATATGATGGCTCCAAATAGCACAGATAAATTTAGAATCTTCATTCGCCAAACAGGATGGGATCCCTCTGGCTCTTAGGCCTGGTTATGCTTGTATTCTGAACTGACACATACTGCACACTGGTGTCCTTTGCTCACATTGCTTTTCTCCATCTATAACCTACTTGTGTCACCTCTACTCCCTCTTGCTTGCCTACTAAGCTTCTTACTGACATACTCAGATCTTTAGCTACTCGATTCATGTCTTTGAATAAATATGGGTATCTGTAAGTTCATCAGCATGTGTGTTAGGGTATCCCTGTGGGTTTATGTACATTTGTATATGTTTACATATATGTAAGTGGACTTCAGAAAAAGCCTAGAGTTGGGCAGCCACTCGGATCTCGACTCGCTTCCTCCACTTAACCATAGGTCTTTGGCGCTATTCCACATGAGGTAGAAGAGCATTCTCTCTGGAGGATTAGGGTTGTGTAGTTCCCTGTCTGTAGAGTTTAGAACAAGGAACTTCCTCCCCCCTGTTTTTTCCTATCTGCCTCCTTAGCAAAGCAGGCAATGAGAAGAGCTATCACACATTTAGGAAAAACATTGCCCAAATTTTTATTTCAGTAATTGCTTTCAGGACAGCAGGAATCCTGTATGTCACAGATGTACCAATTATGGTATTATAATGATGGAAATGAAAAGAAACATAACCATTTATTACCACCACCATGAAACCGAGTGTCACATACTCTGGGGTGAGCTGGACCTTGAGAAGTCATTGTTCCAGTCCAAGTTTTCTGAGTGAAAGGCAACTCCCTCCACTTCTTTCTGTTTCGTGACATTACTGATATAGGTCAGACACATCAAAACTACTTTTCATTACGTGAGAACACAAAAGAATATTTAAATTCTTAAAAATTGTGAGTGTTTCTAATAACTTTTTAAAGTTTAGAAATATCTAGAATAAAAGAGAACAGCACTATATAAAGAGTTAAATTATTGGCTACCATGTACCAGGCATTTTTATATAATTCTCAATATTCAGACTTTTCAACCATTCTGCATAGTGATATTGCTGCTGAAAGTTAGGGTGGTTAAGTGACCTGACTTAGACTATACACCTATTAAATAGTAGAGCAAAAATAGTAGGTTTACCTTTCTATCAGTAGTCATCTATTAAGCTAGGAGTTAAATGGGCACACAAATGGATTCCCTGTAGCTTTCTTCCATTTCTAGGCCTTAGTAGCATGTTAGTGTAAATGAAATTCTTTCCCTCTTTTATTTTCAAGCTAGGGCTCTAACTTTTTAGATTTAGGAACCACATCAGATTGCATTTGGTATCAAATCTAATATATAATTTATAGTAGGTATTTAATAAAAATATGTTGATATTGACTGTTCTTAATTTCTTGAAGAATAGTTTATATCTCTATCTCCTTTCATCTATTCTTAATTGGCTTTCTTCTCTTACTTTTCATTCATATATAATCTTCTTTTCCTGACTCCATGGGTTAGAACTACTTAATTGTTTGAAGTTTGTAAAGTTTTCAGCCAAGTTTAAGGAAAACATCAAAGACATTGAAACGAAATGACTAAGTTTTTTAGAAAATACTCGGGTATAAGTTCTTTTTTAGTTCTCTCTCTCTCTCTCTCTGAAGGACCACAATGTAAAATAAAATGTAGGAATAATAAAAATTGTGCTGATAAAATATTTGTTTAATATATAAAATATTTCTAGATTTAAAGTTTATTTCTGGGACCAGGGCTTTAAATGCTAGCTGGTTCTATGCCCCACAATGTTATCAGGTGCCTACTCTGTGCCAGATTATGTACTTGGGTCAGAATGTAGGGAGGAAAGTCATGGTTTCTACCTGTAAGCAGATTAAGGTCTGATGACCTCAGTATGAGGTTTAGGGCTATAATGTCTAGACATGTAAACCAACTATCGCATTGCCATGGGACAAGGGCTATAATAGAGACTACACAAGTATTTTGGAAGAACAGAATAATGGTATCTTATGGAGACCTTGGGTCAGGTAAGTTTTCCTAAAGAAGTTGGCACACAAAAGGATATTTGAAGAACCAACAGTAGTAGTTGCCTCCATAGAAAAGAGAAAGAGAAGAGGAAGTAAGCAATTGGATGAACCTCAAGGTTCTTTCCTTTATAATTTACAAGGTTAGGTTAGGCTTAATTTAATCTTTTTTTTTTTTTTTTTGGAAACCTGCTTCTTTAAATACATTTACAAAGTATTTATTACTACTTTTGCTCTTTTCATTTTGTAAGACTGGCTGAATTCACAATATAATTTGTCAAAATCTTAGCCCAACTGCCTATTTCTCTTCAATTAATTGAAATAGTGGAGTGGGTTCTGAATTTGTATTGTCTAATTTTATACATTTCTAATTAAATAAAATTCTGCTACCATGAAGTCTCAACCACTTTAACAAAGGTTTGCCTAGTGAATATCCATGACTTCCTTTATTGAAAAGATAAGATTTGTAATGAACATGTCAGCTATTGAAAGCAGATGCTTTATGTTAATTGAAAGTAATTTCTTCTGTTACAGTGGTTAATCATATTTCCTAAAGTTTGTATAATACCATTCATTTGCTCAGAGATGTATTTTTTTCACAAATAGAATACCAGTAATTTTCTGCCCAACTCATCCTAAATGATAAGTTACAAATTACTGTATTCCAGATGAATATGGTATTGCAATGTATATAAATGAACATTTGTTATCGCACTGTAACAGGATTTAGATTTACAATCTTTAAAATGCAAAACCAGCAAGAAATGTTTGCAGACACTTTTTTTGGTTTAATACCATAACAAGTATTATACAATTAGACCCTTAACATCCATATTAATGAGTAGCCTGGGATTACAAAATAGATAAGGAGAGGGGAGGGAGGCAGAAAACTGAATAAGAATTGATCACTTTTGCTGCAGATTCTGAAAGATGAGGTCATTGTCCATTGAAACACCTTACACATTTTACCTAATACCCAACTGGGCTTTGTACAAGCTCTACCACCAGGTGAAGGTGTGAATGTGAGTGGATCATTTATTTATTTATTATTTTGTAGCAGCGTTGTGTTCCATTAAGTCTCTTCTAGAAATGTATTTAATTCTGATCTTGTATGCAAATATTTATAATGGCTTTATTCATAATTAATAAAATTTAAAAGCAATCCAAATATCCATCAACAGGTAAATATATACCTGTGATAATTACATATAATGAAATATTTCTCAGTTACAAAAAGACACCAAGTGCTGATGCATGCATGGGTGAATCCCAAATGCATTGGGTTAAATGAAGAATATAGATTTAAAGGCAAGATTATGTTTGGTTCCCTTTAGATGACATTCTAGGAAAGGCAAATTATAGGGGCAGAAAATATATCTGGGGTAAAAATAATGAGCTAATTGTCCAATCCAAAAGTCACAAAAAGAAAAACAGAATTAACCCAATGAAAGTAGGAGGAAGAACATTAGTAAGTATAAGAAGACAAATTGGAGAAAGAAAAATCAAAGCAAAAATTAAAAAATCTACAAAACCAAATGTAACTTCTATGAAAGAAAAGAAAAGAAAAAAATGGTGGAATTCATCCCCGTTCTTGGAGTATTCTTCTGTGTGGAGGGTGATCTGTTAGCAGAATCTCACTCCACCCCTCACAACTTTGCCCTTAGAAAGGTGGAGATATTTAGTGTATTTGGAAAGCGTAGCTGGCCACAATTAGCCAGTGTCTCTCTGTCTCTGTCTCTTTCTCTATTTTGCCCTAGACACATAGACACATGGAATTCAAAGTAAGAAAGAAAACTAAGAAGTTGTGAATATTCTGGAAAAATAAAGTAACCAAGTTTAAAATATTTGGTAAGCAGGGCTGCTGTTGCACAAATGCGGCTCCATAGAAAAGATGGTCAGTGTGTGTGGAGCCCCTCCACCCTCTACCATTTACTGAAAATGCACATGCTCAAATTAACATCTTGATGGGCAGTTCAAATTCATAGGTCATGGATTCTGAATTACTTGAATGATGGCATGGCTAAATAAGGATTTTCTCTATTTATGTTCTCTCAATCAGTTACCATTGAGAATGCAATATGATCTTTGACATCTCCATATACTGACTTCTGGGAACATAATTTTGCCTGGGATAACTGCTCTGTGCTCTGAGGATGCGGTATTATTTTGTGGGTGTGCAGTCAGAGTGGTCATACTCTAGGATGTCCTGTTAATGAATTGGATTTTAAAAATGAGCAACCCCAGAAACTTGGTATTGATTAATTTAATTTCCAAGGACTCAAAGGAGTCCTACCCATTTCTGTGAAAGGTGGTTCAGGCTGAAGCCACTGAAGAAAGTAAATTAATTCCTTATTGAGAGTTAATTATATGCCAAGAAATCTTTTAAGGAGTTAACATACATTACTTTAGGTAAAACTCACATCGTCTTTTTGAGATGGCTAATAATATTTCCATTTTACAGATTAGGTATCTGAGAGACAAAGAGCTTAAAAAACTTCTCCATGGTCAAACAACTATTAAGTGAGCTCCATAGGATTCAAATGCAGGAAATCTGATTTAGACTCTGTGCTTTTATCCATTACATTCAAACACCTAGACAAATACAACTAAGCTTTGAAATTGAGCTGAAATAAGAAGTTGAGGTAGACTTAAATTTCTGGGGACTAGTAACACAGAAGGGAAATATTTAATTTTGGATCTATACATCTTTTGACCTTTTGGCTTTGACTTACAAGGGGATTTGATAGTTGGCTCTGTTTTGTTGTTTTTTTCCCCCAGGAGAATCTGATGATGGCAGGAGATTTATATTTGTATCTAAAGCATCTCTGTGCTGCTGGAATTTTATTGTTATAGTGTCTTTATGTAGTTTATTATTAAAACATAGTTATGATGTCATTTGAGCTCATCGAGGACCTCTGAAAAAGTGGCTAAACATAATTTGAGAATGGAAATAGAATAAAGAGTGACTTTTCAGCCTTGAGTACAGAGTGGCCTTGGAAATGATTTAATTAATGCACTCTTCTGACCCACATCCGAGAAGAAAGCCAGACAAGCAGTTGTTAAATGTAGAGTGGCATCATGAAGGAGTATTCTGAGGGACAGCTAATCATTTCCCAGAAAGGAGGTAGCACATCTCAACTGACCATAACTTTAATAGTTAAGCCAATGAATTAAGATAAGAAAACCTGGGCAATACTGGAGTGCTAATGCTTCTTCTTTTCCCCTGATAATTACCTCCATGTGAAAAGAAACACTTTGGCATAATTCTCTTGGCCCTTTGCTACCTATTATTCACTCTGTCCAAGGGAAGACGAAATGCTCTGTCTGATTGGAAGGAGAAAGAGGGCATGAGTTGCCAGCACTTTCCTTTTCTTCTAACGAGCCAGCAGACTGCAGATAATGTACATTGTGTTTTGGACTCTAGGAGTAGCTCTGCCTTAGGACTGGAAGTCTGCTCCAGTCCAGTACTACTGAGTGGGACAAATGTTCTCACTCAAGGATTCACTACTACAAAGTCCACTTTCCTGTAGATAAGAGAAACACTTAATATCAGCATTAACATTCCAAAATGTTTATTCTGTTTTCTACATATCTTATTCCTTTTATCTTATTTTTGAAGTGGTTTAGAACTCTGGCAAGGAAAAGGGCTGCAGTTTATTTTTCCCTGCCAAATATCCCAACAACAGACAAACCAATGATGTGATTGACAGGAGAGGTGGAGGGAAGGAAGAAGAGGAAGAGAGAAGGGGAGAATTCATGAAGGGATAACTCAGAACCTGCACCATGCTGATTCGTGGCAAAGAACTTTAGAAAACCTCAGGAATTAGAAGGCCTGGATTGATCTAAAAGTGAGGAGTAAGGGTGCAGGATAGAGCTTGAGACAGAATTACTTGAATAGTTGCATAAAAAGTGCAACTGGGTAATAGTTCCATTAGTAAACTATTAGAAGACTAAAAGCTGAATGAGAGAGAATCAGATCTGTGTGCATTAAGTACCATGTGAGGCCAGGTGACATAATGGAAACAGAGATTAACAGTCTCCTGAGAAGATATACACCTTGCTACCTTCTTTCATATTTGGATTCAGGAAAACTCTGGTAGCTGGGCTTATTACTCTCAGCTAAAAAAAGAATGAATTTTGCTTTATGGGAAAATTGACAATCCTAAGAGAATAATAATAAATCTAGCAATTGGGACTTACCCAAATAAATGGCCAATAGAGATCATACTGCAATAAAACCAAGCATTGAGAAAAGCTTTCAAATAGGGTTCTGGTACTTCACTCAAATACAGACATACAGTTTATAATTAGCAGATATTTAAACCGAGTCTGTAACATGAAAACAGAAATCAAACAGAAAGAAAAAATGGAAGTGGAAGAAAAATTTATGAGGAGTAGGGAGAAAATACCACAAATACCTGTGTGTGAATATATATGGAGATATATAAGTTTTTTCACAGTGATAAAATATTATTTCCATAAGAAAGAACTGAAATTGCACATCAGGTTATTCAGAAAAATAACAGAAAACAACTTCCATATCACCCCCAAAATCTTGAGAATTAAAAATATAATAACATAAATTAAAATGCTAATAAAGTTTTTAGAAAATAAAACCTCAGAAATATACCAGAAAGTAGTATGATAACAAAAATTAAAAGACAAACAACAAAAAGTAAAAAAAAAAAAAAAAAGAGAGAATCAGCCCCAAATTTTAAATGCTCACATATAGGGAGTTTCTGTTGAAAAGAACAGAGAAAACAGACGGTAAGAAATTATCCATGAAAATTCAGTTCAAAAGAACTACTGAAAATCGAAAGCAATTTCCTGATTAAAAACACCTACACAGTGCCCAAGTTCATGACATAAAAACAAACTCATACCAACACACATGATTGTAAAATGTTAAAAACAGATCAAGAAAAGATTTTCAAAGTTTTCACAAAAGGAAAAAAAAAAACATGACATAGAAAACAAGAATAAAAAGAATGAATGTTTCCACAGCACTAAAAGCTAGACTAAAATGAAACAATGCTTTCAAATTTAAAAGACAAATTCATCCTACCTAAGATTTTATGTCAAGATATGAGTCAGTTACAAAATTAAAAAAAATTTACTCCCTAAGTGTTCTTTCCTAGGAAGCAATGGATAGAGGGAGGTGTGTAATTCAGGAAGTAGGATTCTTCTTCAACACAGAAGACAGAAGAAGGGGCTTTTCATGACGAAGGTGAAGAGAGACCCCAGATTGACAACTGTGCAATTTCCCTAGAGGAAAACCACTTCAGATTGAACTAAGCAATCTTAGTGCTGCTGTCTATAAAGAAAAGGTGAATTTGATAGAATAATTGAGGCACAAGAAAGACTCAGAGATGTATAGAATCTCAAAACTTACCTGATAACATACCCAGAGGAAATATTTTGAATTATCATCTTTAATATCTTTTGATCTTCCCTAAACACGTTGAGTTTAATGATTTGGGTTTCTACCATCCTTGTCAGAACCTGAGGAACAGAATATTTCCCTACCTCTTCACTGTTCTTTCCCTCTGCATCAAAAGTTGTCTGTGCTCATTACCTTTTGCTATGTGACACGGAATTAGAAAAAAAAGGAAGAAAAAAAAAACCCACCCTGCTACCAGCTAGCTAGCTAACAAGGTGCTGGGACCAGTATGGTACTAGCGTAATTAAAGTAAACATTAAGAACCGTTAGGCTGTACAGAAGGAATTGGCTAGTGGTATTTTCAAGCTTTTCAGCACTATGGTGATAAGAAAAAAAATAGAGAGGGTTTTGAGTCCTTCCCAAATTGTGAATATGGGTGACTACCTGCTATAAATATATGTAGACTGAGAGCTATTCTTGTGGGAAGCTATGCCAGGCTCTCAAAGGAATCCCTATTAATGCCTAGCATAGCTTCTTGGCCATCTGTCCCAAGGTTGGAGTGGAATCCCACAGCTACAGATGTGAACATCAAAGGAAAAAACACATTTATTTGCTGTGCCCTCAAGCATTATAAACACAATGAGGGGAGACATTTCTTCTGCATTCAAGGAGACCAGCTCACCAGGCTGATTTTATGTCCTCATCTGTTCTTCTTCTGACAGGCGCTCCGGAATTTCTTATAGAGTTTTCACAAAGAATTATTCATGCTTTTTATTATTTTCACATAACCCAAGACTTGGTTATTGAATTTTTTTTTACTAACCATATTTCTTACAACCCAATAGTTATTTTTCAATATGTGAGGGTGGTTGCCCCTCCTTAGAGACAAAAGTCACATTTGGATCTCTTGTTTTTCATGATGTAAAATCTAGCCTTGGTGGTCATTGGATTTTCTTTGTACATTCTTACTTTATCTTTTCATATCAACAGAGATATACACAATCTATTATTTTTATTACCTTCATATCCGATTTACAGCATCAAAGGGGGAGATATGATCTACTCACACGTTTCTATCGAATGAGACTACTTTTGATGTGGAAAGTCAAGAGTTAGTCACTAAAGTAATGACTATCTCTAAAACCTTTGTCATAGAGCTGGAAATCTAAGCCTCACAGAAAATTCATTTGATTCTTAGAGATCAAGATTGTCAAATGACAAGTATCTTCATCTCTGCATCACCTCTTTTCCAGGCAGGGGATAATTTTTCACAGGTATTATATGTTTCTATATAAAGTAAAGCAAAAGACAAAAGTATATAAATAAGCCTTTGTCTAGGTAGGTGCAGATTCTCCTGTTCAAAAAAGTTTCAGCATTTTTTTTTTATTTGTGTGCTTGCCACATACTGCAAGTTTACATGGCAGCATTCTGACCATTGTCGTCCCTGTGCACCTGCCACAGGATTCAAGCAGATTTAAGAAGATAGAAGCTAAGCTTCTCTCTTAAGTATGACTGATGGACTTGTGATGAGAAAACAGTGGGTGCAAGGCTTCTATTCGTTGCTGTTTATTTCTCCAAATTCAGATGCTGCAATCTGTTAACTACTTAATTGTAAAAAAAAAAAAAATGCAGAATTCTCTGTGTTTGCTCTTCTTTCCCACCATTCATCATTCTCTTCTGAAGCAGTCCTCTTTTCCCAAATTTCTCCTCACTCCTTCATGTGAACTTTAATTGCAGGTATCTTCACCAAATAAATTCCTTTATTTTGTAAAGTAACATGATATTTGAAAAAAAACAAACAAAAATTGGGTTGGATAAAACTGAAGGAGCCTAATCTTTTGAACTTGTTCTATTTTACTTTCTGGAACTCTTGCCCTAGGGAGAAAACACCTGTCCTCTTCTCTTCACCTCACTTCTCTACTTGGAGGAAATCATAAGATACCCAGGAATAGTTCGCCACCAGCTCAAAGATTCCATGTGGCTCTTGGTGACTCACAGACTTCTTTGCTAAGTCTCTGTACGTTCTGAAACGGAAACACGTGAATAACGTACCGCCAAATTCTACCAAGTTCATCAAAATTGTCTGCAGTTTATACTAATTTTATAACTGACTGCTATGTCACCAAATACGGAATATTTTCAGAGTGCCGAATACCTAAAGAGCGTAAATGTCAGAGCTTCCAGCAGAATGGTGGAGACGCTTCTCAGAACAAGACATAAACATTATTCTGACTTTAATTTTGAGAAGTTCACAGACTCCCCACATCGAGCCATAGAGCTTCTACTCCTTGGCTAAAGGTAAAACTGGGTTGAATCAGAATCTTTCATGAGATACAGATTTAATATATCTACTCCTTCTGGTGTCTTCCCCCCACTTCCACCCCACACTCCTGCATACCCAGTGTTTTGGAAAATGGAAAAACCTTGATTCCTTAAAAGTTAGACCTGGCTGGATAGTGGTTAAAAATCAGAAAATTGAGAAAATTTCAGCAGCATTCTGATTGCGTAAAGTAATGTCTTTGCTTCTCTGAGTTGAACAGTCCACAGAGGTTGAAAACTGAGCCATCGAACTAGTGAGGAATAAGGATGCCATCTTTACCATTCAGGTACCAAATCAGAAAGAAATTGATCTAGAAAGCTGACACTCATGGATAACTGATTTGATGTTAATTTACAGCAAATAGACTGACTAAAGCCCAAGTAAAATGCAAGTAAATTTCCCAGCTCCTGCGTTGTTCTTTAAGTGGTTTTCCTCCTATCTTCACCAGGAACCTAACAGGCTTTCCCCTTTTTGCTGCTCATTCAGTAAGATTTGTTCACAATAGTGCTCAGCTATGTCACAGAGGCACGAGTTGCCAATTTTGTGAACATGTTATTTTTACTGCAATATTAGTGTGGGTTGTGTTCTAGTGCTCTTCCAAGCTTTCTGAGCTTTAGAACATCAGTGATGCCATCGCAAAGCTTGATCCGCTAATCCATTGCATCTGAAATCCCCTGTTGTTTTTGTAAATCAATTATTGAACTCTTTCTCCCTCCTCTTTAGCTAAGCAGTGTTTCTGGAAAAAAAAAAATAACGTAAAAAGGGTCTCAGCTACTTATTAACTCATTCTTATGTGCCCTTCCCTTTGGAATTCACTAATCCATATCCTGTCTAATAGATGTCACTGTGTGCCTTGCTCTGCCCAGATGCTGGGTATGTAGCAGTGGACAGGAAGAACAAGCAACCCCCTTCTAGAGCTATAAACTACGAGACAATAAAACAATAAACTTTAAAATAAGGAAAATAATACAGTAATGACCTCAGCAGGGGTGGGGTGGGATCTGGGCTATGTCAGCCTGGGTGGTTGGAAGAACATTTTGCTGAAGCCTTGAGCTGAGGCTGGAATGAGAAGTTGCAGGCATACAAAGATCAGCAGACAGATTACTGCAGGGAGAGAGGAGTTTTCCAGCTCAGCACTATTGACACTTGAGGCGGGATGATAATTTGTTGGAGGGGCTGTACTGTGATTGCAGGATGTTTAGCAGCATTCTTAGTATATACTCAGTAGATGCTGATAGCACCATTCCCCAGTCCAGTTGTTACAACCAAATTGTCTCCAGACCTTGATAAGTATCTCATGGGGGAGGAGGGAAATTGCTTTCAGTTGAGAACCACTGTGGTGGAAGCATCATAAAGTGCTGAGGCCTTAACAGTAACAAGCCAAAGAGGTATATGAAAAGCTGGTATATCTGGAAGAAAGTGGCTTAAGGAGAAAGTAGGAGGAGAAAAGATCTGGATGTAGGGAGAAGCCAAATCACATTAAGGCCTTGCAGGCTATGCTAAGGACCTAGGATTTCATTCTAGGTCCAGTTGGAAGACACTGGAGGATTAGGTAAGGCAAATCTTAACACAATTTGCCTTACCTCTGGCTGCTATATGGAATGCTGCCAATGCTTCATTTTAGAAACTTATTTGGATTAGTGGATTGGCTACTTGAGTTCCACTTATTTTAGTTATTTTGGTAATAATGTTTATTTTAGTTTTATGGATATAGATTTAGATTTGAGCACTCTCGAAGCTATTTCACCCAAGAGATTATATAATAAATCTGGGTAGGCTTTTAAGACATGGTGTCCTGGCCATGCAAAACTTTCATAGCTATGATTGAAAGTCAATACACCTTTTAGTTTAATTATTCCTCTAAATTAAACATAAAAATGGAAAAATAACCTGAGGATAGCCATTTAACAATTATTGCATCACTGTGTATTGTCAAAATAAGAAGACTCTTAATTACTGAGTTAATGCTCATACAATTGGGCTGTTTGTTTCTTAGTTTCAGTTTAGTCAACAGCACTCAAAAGATGTGGAATTTCAAAGTTATGTGCCAGACTGCTGAGTGGGCACTTCTCAGGAGGTGTCCTAGGATGGTGAGAGGCCTCTCAAATTCACAAGGAAGGTAGAACAGGTTAAGCTGAACTGTGGATTGTGAAGAGTTGCTGTCTATGCCCTTAGGTCCATCCTACTAAGAATGAGGAGGGAGTACCTCTTTCCATGCCAAACCTGATTGACAGGCAGCCTTGAGGTGATAGCTAGTAGCATGAAGCATTGGGAAGGAGGGAGAGAGAGAGAGGGAGGGAGAGAGGGAGATACAGAGAGAGAAGGAAGAGGAGGAGGAGTGGGAGGAGAGGAGGGGAGAGAGACTGGAAGAGAGAGAACTGGAATGTCAATGCAACCTTCGCTATCACCAAAGACCCAAAGACAGCATCTTAGAGAACGGATGAGTTTTCTCCCATGAATTTTCCCAAGGTCCAGAGTGGAGGGAGCAAGCTTACTTGGAGTTCTTTGAAACCTTGTGCATTATCATGTTTGGAGTAGTGGTGGGAATTTCAATAGGGAGAGTTCTGTGTGAAATGGATTCAGGAGGAAACAAGAGGCTACGTTGGGGGTGGCTGCCTGATGTGAGAGATGTGAACAGCCCAACTGGATTGGCCCAGTGGAGGTGCAAAGGGAGCATCTGAAGGACCAAGACAAGTGCCCAGGAAAAGAAGGTTTAAATATTAGGCAGGCTTAGCAGGACTAGTTAGTTAATAGTTCTCTTAATCAAGAAAATTTGTCCTCTCCTTGCTTGGCTCAATCCAAGATGGACCAAAAGCCCTGATTTGCAGCAAAGAGAAAGTGGAACAGGAAAAGGAAGAGTCCAGCCAGCAATACCCTCTGAGTTGACCAGGTTCAATCATCTGACAAAATAGGGGACCAGCCTTTCTCATTAGCAAATAGAGATTGTGCATTGCAACTTAGAATACGTTAATTCATTTATAAAGACAGTGAAAGACATTTCCACTTTATTGACATCCCACTCATCTTGCTTGCTGAACACGTCAGTAATAATGCTATCTGTTACAGATTACTCTTTATTCTAGAGTGATCCCTCAGGATTGAGGGAAACACAGCACTTTTGCTAACTTGGAACATTCTGTGTTCCAGTGGTCAGGTGGGGTATTAGAATTAAGACTTCCTTTGTATTTTAGAGTATTTATTTATCTATTTAACACATACATGTTGAGTGCATAGTATTTGTCAGGCACTGTTTTTAGTAGTCTTGGTTTGAGGTGTTAGTCAAATCACACTATGAATGGAAGCAGACTTCTGGGCTCCAGGGACGCTGTATCAAGGCCATGGGGCACTCAGGAAGTACTCTAGTAAATGTGGTGCCAGGAGCTCCACGCTTGAGGCACCCTAGTTGGGAATTACACTAAGCTGATGGGTACCTGGGGGTATGTCCACTTTTCACACAGCTACTCTAATCTTTGAAACTCTGTAAAAATGGAGACTTGTCTATTTCTAACTTAATCTGCAATTTAAAAAAATGAAGAGAGTTTTTTCTTTGCTTAACACTTTTTGTTTTGTTTTGTTTTGTTATGTAAAGACTACATTTCTATTGTTCTTTTCCACTGTTTTCCCCCTAGGCTACCTCCTTTCCTAGAAAAGTTAACAATGTTTTGTCTGTGTGTTTTGTTACTCTCCAACTTACTCTTTAGATTGTAAACATCAAAAGGATAGATTTCTGCAATCCAACATCGATTTTGGTTCAATAGAACAGAATAGGGCCTGAGTTTTTGTCATTTTTCTAAGTTCCCCAGATGGTTTTGTCAGCTGTGCTTGACAATCAATGCTATACAAAGACCAAGCTGTGAGGTGAGGTGTTTGGTATAGAACCAGTCCCTGATCTATACTTCTAAACTCCTTATCACTACTCTCAGCTAGCAATGTGCATTCTGATAAAGATGTGAGATAGCCATCTGAGAGAATGTATGTTCTAATAGTGCTGTAAACCTCTGGATCAAGGTTTTTCAACCTCAGTGCTATTGACATTTGAGACCAGATAATTCTTTATTGGGGGAATTTAGAAGGTGGGGTGTCCTGTGCATTGCAGGATGTTTATTAGTGTTCCTGCCCAAGGAATGCCAACAGCAACTCCCTCATCTTTTAGTTGTGACAACCAAAAATTTCTCCAGTCATTGCCAAATATTTCCTGTGGAACAAAATCACCACTGGTTGAGAACCATTGCCCCCACTTCTATCCTATTCTCTTTTCCCATTAGGGACAAGACCAAGAGAGGGACATTTGAAAAGACAGAGGTGTTAGTCAAGAAATTTTCTAGAGGGAAGACATAGACAATAGCAAATGTCACAAAAATAATTTGTTGAATTGAGTTCTGCAAAGAAATAAGTTGAAATCCTAGCCCTCTGCACCTGTAGTTAAGATGAGGTCATACTGGATTAGGCTGGGCCCTAAATCCAATGACTGGTGTCTATATATGTATAGGGAAATGGAGACATTTTTGAATTCTCAGCCTCCGGAACTGTGAGAAAATAGATTTCTGTTGTTGTAAGCCAATGTTGTTACAACAACCCTAGGAACCTAACGGAAATGGTAAATGAAGCCAAAAAAAAAAAAAAAAAAAAAGAATGACCACAGACTGCACTAACTTTGTTTTGAACATATGATCAAACATAAGTTTTAAGAATTTGGAAGTAGACTCTATGAGAAGAAAAACATAAGTTGTAAGATAAACTGTGTTCTGTAAGATCATAATAACATGTTCTGGGTGGACAAACTTCCGGCAGCAGCAGTTCCAGTGGCCAAGGCAAGATGGTTCAAAGTCAGAGTGGTGGTCATGGTCCTGGAGGTGGAAAGAAGGATGACAAAGACAAGAAAAAGAAATACGAACCTCCTGTACCAACTAGAGTGGGGAAAAAGAAGAAGAAAACAGAGGGATCATATGCTGCCAGCAAACTGCCACTAGTGACACCTCACACTCAGTGCCAGTTAAAATTACTGAAGTTAAAGAGAATTAAAGACTGTCTTCTCATGGAGGAAGAATTCATTAGAAATCAGAAACAAATGGAACCATTAGAAGAAAAGCAAGAGAAGGAAAGATCAAAAGTGGATGATCTGATGGGGACCCTGATGTCAGTAGGAAACTTGGATGAGATCATCGATGACAATCATGCCATTGTGTCTACATCTGTGGGCTCAGAACACTATGTCAGCATTCTTTCATTTGTAGACAAGGATCTGCTGGAACCTGGCTGCTTGGTCCTGCTCAGCCACAAGGTACATGCCATGATAGGGGTGCTGATGGATAACACGGATGCCCTGGTCACAGTGATAAAGGTGGAAAAGGCCCCCAGGTGACCTATGCTGATATCGGGGGATTGGACAACCAAATTCAGGAAATTAAGGAATCCGTGGAGCTTCCTCTCACCCATCCTGAATATTATGAAGAGATGGGTATAAAGCCTCCCAAAGAGGTCATTCGCTATGGTCCACCTGGCACAAGTAAAAGCTTGTTAGCCAAAGCAGTAGCAAACCAAACCTCAGCCACTTTCTTGAGAGTAGTTGGCTCTGAACTTATTCAGAAGTACCCAGGTGATGGGCCCAAACTTGTACGGGAATTGTTTCGAGTTGCTGAAGAACATGCACCGTCCATCATGTTTATTGATGAAATTGAAGCAATTGGGACAAAAAGATATGACTCAAATTCTGGTAGTGAGAGAGAAATTCAGCGATCAGCATTGGAACTGTTCAACCAGTCAGATGGATTTGATTCTAGGGGAGATGTGGAAGTTATCATGGCCATAAACCAAATAGAAACTTTGGATCCAGCACTTCTCAGACCAGGCTGCTTTGACAGGAAGATTGAGTGCCCCCTTGATGATGAAAATACTAAGAAGCACATCTTTCAGATTCACACAATCAGGATGATGCTAGCCGATGATGTAAACCTGGACGACTTGACCGTGGCTAGAGATGACCTCTCTGGTGCTGACATCAAGGCAATCTGTACAGAAGTTGGTCTCATGGCCTTAGAGAATGTAGAATGCAAGTAAAAAATGAAGACTTCCAAAAATCTAAAGAAAATGTTCTTTATAAGAAATAGGAAGGCACCCCTGAGGGGCTCTATCTCCAGTGAACCACAGCTGCCATCAGGAGAATGGTTGGGAGATTTCTCGAACCCTGAAAGGGATGAGGTTGGGGGAGTTGCCCAGAGGAATCCTTGTTCTCGTTGATTTTTATTATCAAAAATTCTGTGTCTTTTGGAGTATGATGTGTAAGTGCCCATAGGGTGGCCTTCGTCTGTTGGTCACTGTGCAGCAGTCTGCTTCCTGAAAAAGTGTGCTGTTTCTCAGAACAAAACAAAACAAAAAAACATGTTCTATGAATCGGAGGTCAGAACACACTTCATTACAGATCAACTAATAATTTAGGAAGCAGAAAATAAGTGCTCAGAACATAGCAATAGGAGTAGGAGTATAGCACCTAACTCTGTATGTTAAAGTTTGTCAAAGTGTTTGTAAACCGTTAAATGCTCTAAAAACAAAAACAAAACAGTGCTAATGTGTTTATGCTTTCAATCCTATTTATTACAAAAAATTAACTAGTATTTATGTCTAATTAATTTACTTTGCATGGGGGAATGTTTTATTCTTTTGTTTCTGAGTCCCAGTCAAGTTTCTTTATGGCAGAAAAAACAAAGTATC
This sequence comes from Hylobates moloch, assembly GCF_009828535.3. Taxonomy (NCBI): domain Eukaryota; kingdom Metazoa; phylum Chordata; class Mammalia; order Primates; family Hylobatidae; genus Hylobates; species Hylobates moloch. The sequence goes on from NW_026652276.1 coordinate 217,743,791, forward strand.
TGAATTTTTATGATGAGCATGTACCACCTTTGTAATTGGGAAATGAAAATCATTTCTAATTCAAAAGTAAGAGTTTATGATCTACTAGGGTATACATACTATTTTAATTTATTTATTTTTATAAAGTGCCCCAAACAAATTTTATTCAATCAGGCACTTAATCCTTAAGAAGGCAGCAAAAACGAAAGAAATATAACATGACATGAAATATATTTTTTCATATAAAAACTATTTTAAATGTTTTTATTTCAATGATGTATTTAAATTTATGAGAGTATAGAAAAATGGAAAATATGAACAAGTCCAACTGGCTATACACAGAACATATTGAAGTGAGTGAATATTAGGTGAGGGACACATTTATTTCTAAGATTGTGAAGAGGTAGGAAAAATATATTTTACAAAGCCAGAAACATTTCTACGAATTAACAAAAGGTGAATGAATTTAATTCATACCTTTGTGTTTTCAAAGCTAGAGCTGAAAAGGAAGTAATTACTTTTTAGGTGCATTTTCTACAATTAAAATATGCTCCTACCAGGTTTCTATTGTGAGGTTTTCATAGGTATTGTAACTTGGATCAGAGAGAAATGGAAGCAACTATGGTGTCTAATAGAATCATATACTAGTTCAATAATGATTTGAATCTATTGATTGTCTTTGCACAGTCAAGTGTGGCAACTTCCCCCTGAGCTCCTACAGTGACATTTTGTGGCATTGTTTCTAACACACTCACCATTCCTTCCATATTTTTCCATAAATACAAGTACCCTTTCTACTCCTTAAAGCATGTCAGTCATCTGCATACAACCCTTTCCTTTGAATTCCTCCATCCTGATTCATTATACTCCTTCCTCGATGTTCCCACGGTACGACAGTGAAGGATTGGGATGCCTGGCGAAGGCCGTGAACAGCAGTAGAAACTCACTCCATTTGTCAAGCATATGTCTTCATGTGGGATCTTGTCCTACTGAGGGAAGGAATACCTCTTTCTTCCTTCAAAGAGAATATTCCTTTCATAAGCCACGTGCCTATGAGCAGTTTCCACCTGGAAAGTGTACTTTCATTCTTTTTTTCTTTTTCTCTTTTTAAATTCAATAGCCCAGGGAAAGCGCTTTTTTCTTTCTAATTCCCCTAAAGACATTGCATGAGCTGCACTGGCTTGACATACCCCACCTTCACCATTTCGGGTGTTTTTGCTCCAACTCAGTATGCCTTGCTTTTTGCTAGTACAATGATTTTTCTAAAATATGTGATACTTGATAAGCAACAGAAGTTTCAGTTGAGATTTTTGTATAAAATGACAATCAAATACAAATAAGGTGTGTAGAAAGAAAATAAGGTAAAAATAGGCACTAGGATAGTCATTCTTAGTATGTTGTCACTTGGTTCCTTCTTTCAGGATCCTCCTGAGTGCTTGTTAAAAGCACACATTCCTAAGCAGTGCAAGACTTACTGAATGACTGTCTGGCTGTGGGAGAGGGTGGCCAGGGAATCTGCATTTGAATGAGCTCTCAATGTCATTCTGTTATACAAAAAAATTTGTGAATGAATGCTTTCACAGGAACTTACATAAATTAGGTTGAAATTGAGAAACAAAACAATATAGTAAGTGTCCCAACTTCAGCCTATGTTTTATATCCAACAATGAGGTTCAGATGTGTTAGTAAACTGAGAGTGTAAGACTACCTACCAGAAGTTCAGAAGCAGAGGCCCTGAGGATTTTCTTGAGAAAAAAAATTGAGGCTTCACGTAAAGGGAAAGTGGCATGACAAGCTTGATGCAGTGAAACTATCCACTGTCAGAGGAAGGATCTGAGTGAGTCTATCAATAGGGCTCTGTCCCTAGAAATAGTAGAGTACCCTGGACAATGAAGAGAGAGAGAGAGCGCTGCAAATAAAAACCAGGAAAAGCTGTCTCACTAATAACGCATAATTGAGACATAGAGACTCAATAAGCACAGCTTTAGCACCTCGCTTTATCAATTGGTATCTAATTATCCAATCAGAGAGCACTCTAAATATTTCAGAGGGATTTAATATAGTTAAATGTTTCTAAATTGTTAGAAGGCGAAGCCATAGGGAAAAGAAATGCAAGTAAATGCAAGAAGCTGCTAAAACTGCTCAGGCTGAGAAGAAAGAGAGGAAAGTGGCAGTGCCCCAAACCATAAGGGCTAAAACACCATGGCAACTGGAACTTTCACTGCAAGCACTGAGTGAGAATCCAGGAGTCTGCAGTCCCTCGGTGGCTGCTTAAATCAGTGGTGATATCACAGATGCTGCCAGAGCCAGAGTAGAAAAAAAATTACTTATCTCTTCCTGGCTTCTAGTCAGCTGCTCAGGCTGCCCATGGGCAGAATTTAATCAAACCCTGTGAGCAAAGGAGTCCTGGAAAATAGTCTGGACGCTTCCAGACCTTGACAGAATAGAGGGTAAAATGAAAAAGGCATATGTGAGGCTGAGAGCCAAGAGGAAACTAAGAGGTTTACCCAAGAACAGATTATAATAGGAAAAGCAGGTAAAACAATTCTACTCCATTTACCCCTTAGGCTATTACAAAGTTTGGATAGCTGGCAATTCCTAGACATAGGTCAGCTGGCTGTAAACTTTGCTGGCCTTTCAATCACCTGGGATCTTTAATAAAGTGTCCATGCCTGGTTTTTACCCCCTAGATAGTGTGATTTAATTAATAATGAGTGCATCCTGGGCATCAAGATGTGCAATACTTCTGCAGGTGATTCTAATTTCCAAGACACTTGGCGCTGGTGCCATGGGTTACAGTGGAGGCTATGGCACCTGGGGAGCAGGACACAGCAGCAGTAGCACTGAGTCTATTAAAAAATATGAAATGCTCCCTTGAGACTCTCAGAAACTTTTCAGGGGACTGTGGTACAAGGAGGACAAGGAAGCTCAGCAGATTCAATAACCCTTGAAATACAGATTGTACCAATATACGAAAATTCAAATTCATAATCCAAATAGATTACATGGTTATTCCTATCACCTCTGACTTCTTGATAACACAAACATTCAACATAGGGTTTTTTAATGTAAGGGTTAGTCTCATACATTTACAATGGGATTAGTATTATATTAAGTGGATTTACACAGATGCTTCAGAAAAGTATTTGTTGTACCTTTGACGAGCAATCTAGATGAAAGCAAAACAAACAGTGCAGAGTGAAGCAGAATAAGCACCGAAATTTGAGAAAGACCGAAGAACTGAGTTACAGTCTCTGATTTGCCTTTATCTGATTGTGTGTTTCAGAAGAGTAAGAGATTAAACTCTCTGGGCCTCTAAAATAGTCAATAGATGATACATGAGCACCCTTCTAGCAAAGGATTTGGACTAGTTTTGCCATTTATATTATTTCTTTATCATATGATACTTTGAGTACTTTTTGTACTTTTCACTTATCCTTCTAAAGTCCTTTTTGGGAAGAAATTGGCCATTTATATGGGAAAGCCCTGAAGCTACAGTAGTTTCTCTTTTGAATTGGTTGATCTGAAATTACAAAGTGAATGCATGACTAGCTACAGGGAATCTTTCCCTACTGTACGTGTTCTCTGGGTCAAGAGAAAAAAGGAAGGAGGGAGAGAGCCGTATTGTATAATACAAAGAACTCATGCTCTACATTCATGCATTCAAACCCTTGGTCTCTTCAGACATCAGGATGTGTGTGTGTGTGTGTGTATATATATATATACACACACACACTGATGTATATGTATATGTATACATATGTATACACACACATACATATATATGTATACATATGTGTATATATACACATATGTGTATATACACGTATGTATACTATATATATGTATGTGTGTGTATACACTGACCATCAGTTTTAGGTATATTTATAAGTATGTTTTAGTACAATATTATTAAATACAAACGTATATTTCTAATAGGTATAATTATTTCTTACGGGTAAACAGGAAAATAAATGCATTTCATCCTTTTTCATGTTAGAGAGTTTAAGTAATGAATCAGGTTCTTTTTGTATTTCTTATTCTTTACTTCTATTAAGTGAAAAGTCTTAAGTTACAATAGGAGATCATTGGGAAAGGCAGCCAAAATATGACGGCTCTGTCAGGTAGCTCTGGAGAGTTGAATTCAAATGAACTCAGCCCCCTTCAGGGCTCCCGCCTGGATGACAAGTAGGTAGGTATGTTTCAATAAGTAGCTGCTAAATTAACTAGTTCAGCTGAAGGGGAAATGTCAAATGAATTCCCAATCCACTCTTTGGGTGCATTCAGCATTCAGCAGGATTTCTCATGCTCTATAATATCATTGGGTGTGATTTTTTTTTTTTTTTTGGTAATGAAAACCACAATTTCGTCATTGGGTGCCACCCATTTTTGCTTAGATTCACACTATTTCCTTAGTGCTAATTAGCAGATACTGAAATGATCTTGACAAACTGCGCAAAATATGGAACGCTTCACGAATTGGCATGTCATCCTTGCACTGGGGCCATGCTAGTCTTCTCTGTATCATTCCGATTTTAGTATATGTGCTGCCGAAGCGAGCACAATTGGGTGTGATTTTAACATAAGCCCAATAATTTATCATCTGTCTCTTTCTTTAGTGAATGGAGAAAGCAATACAGGCTTAAGGTGGGGGGGGAACCAAAATTTTCAACAGTCTAGTTATTTATCCTGAAATGGACTTTATTTTCATATTCATTCCTATTAAGAAAAAAAGTCCTCTTATCCCTAATATTAAAATAATATTTTATTTTATAATTACAGATTTAGCCTCTGCAACATGCTGATTATATCACTAATCTACATCACTTGAGCAAGACACATAAAATCATAGGCATATTCAAACTTTCAATATTAGAAGTATTTATTAAGAAATAGTTTTATCTCATATTTCATTACTTAATTTTGAGTGGCATCTTTACCTTTGACGTGCCGAGGAATCCCTGTGGGAAGTTAGGTCTGTACTGCCTATTTTTTCTCTCAAAAGGCTGAAAAGACGTACACCAAGAGAATATGCTTTGAGTATATTTAAGATAGTTACTGTTTCATCACTGGAACATGATCCAGAAATCTCATTTCAACCACCAAGAATCGTCTGAATAAAGCTCTGTGTGGATTGGTATCCAGAGCCAACATCTCCTTAGACAGCAGTGCCCTTCATTGCTACTCGCATTGTTGATTCTACATTGCCACTGATATTAAAGCCCCTGTCTCCAGCTGAATTATGGCACACAAAATACTAGTAAACTAAATGAAACATCTCCTTTCCTGGGGTTTGTGTTTTTAGTAACAGATCAAATATTAACCAAGACTTTCTCCTTGACATAGGTACCACATGTGTCCCAAGCACAGGGTCAAATTCTGTACCACAAGGACTGCATAGCTTTAAACCAACATATCTGCTGGCATGATCATCTGATATGAATTGCATTCTATATTGTATGTATCACCACTATGTGGTAACAAACATCATTTAATAAGGAAATTTTTACATATTTTTTAATTAACTTATTCTGATTTCTCTTTAAATCTAATATTAATCCTGAATTTTCTTTTTTTTCTAAAGACAAATTTTTTTATTATTATTATTATACTTCAAGTTTTAGGGTACATGTGCACAACGTGCAGATTTGTTACATATGTATACATGTGTCATGTTGCTGTGCTGCACCCATTAACTCGTCATTTAGCATTAGGTATATCTCCTAATGCTATCCCTCCCCCCTTCCCCCACCCCACAACAGTCCCCAGTGTGTGATGTTCCCCTTCCTGTGTCCATGTGTTCTCATTGTTCAATTCCCACCTATGAGTGAGAACATGCGGTGTTTGGTTTTTTGTCCTTGCGATAGTTTGCTGAGAATGATGGTTTCCGGCTTCATCCATGTCCCTACAAAGGACATGAACTCATCGTTTTTTATGGCTGCATAGTATCCCATGGTGTATATGTGCCACATTTTCTTAATCCAGTCTATCATTGTTGGACATTTGGGTTGGTTCTAAGTCTTTGCTATAATCCTTAATTTTCTACGTGATTTTGCAAATACCTTGCCATACTGTGATGTAACTCTCAGGACTACAATTTTGAATGATATGACTGTAGTTTTAGGATCTTCTCTATCTTTGTTTTAAAAATTAATCCTTTTTCACTGGAATATATATGTTTTTTCTAATTCAAGAAAAAAATCTTTAGGTCATTCGTGTTTTTAATTTTTAATTATACAGACTTCATTGGTTTTATGCCAGTCTTCAAATGGCTCCCAAGTCTAATAGTTCCGATGTTCGGATATTTACTATCGTGTATCTTATTTGTAATCTTCGTCTTAGGTTCTTATGCAGATATTCACACGTTTATGTATATTAATCACTACACTAACAGTTTTTACTTTTTTCATGGCAGACTCTCATGCTGGATATAATTTGAGATATTCTCATGAGTTATATATTCATGCAGTGCTTTTCATTGCTAATCTTATGTTTCACTGAACCATTTTTGAGACACTAATACATTTTTGTGAATTGGGGATCTGAAGCAGCATAAAAGTAAGAGCAAAATATAAAGTTCACCCCATGTAAAAATTAGCATGCAAGTGACAGCACCATATTTTAGTGAAGATAAACCAGAAAAATTGAGAACGAAAGCTGTCTTTCTAAAAAAAAAAAAAAAAAAAAAAGACAACCTTTAATAATACAATGAAAAAGAATGTATCTCCACAGAATAATAAATTTACATTTCAAGTTTGTATAATGAATATATATAACTTTAAGTTTTTATTGTGATTACTTTTATACAAATTTTAGATCATTTGAGACAAATATGGTCTGCCAAAATATTTTTTAAAATACTTCTACATCATCTTATTGATAGAAGAATGAGTGGATGGTTAATGTTTTAAAGACTTCCTTAAAAATGCTGAATGAATCATTTACTAGCTAATTCACTATGTGACCTTGGATAACATTTAATTTCTTGGAAATTCAGTTTCATCACCTGTAAAATAGGGACAAAAATGCATAGGTAAATTTGTGTTACAAAAATGGTATAACATCAAGCATGAATATCAATATAACTGCATAATAAATATTAGTTTCATTGTTTATCTAAATTCCTTATTGTACTGGTTTGAGTTTATAGGCTGGCCATAATAGAAAAGTGAGTTTTTGTTGTGAAATACTTTGAGAAAATAAGTTTATATATAATTGTATGTGTTTTTTTTTTCACAAAAATATCACTAAGTACTTAGAATGATTACATCAGGAGAGAGTGCAGATAAAGTGAAGAATGGAATAAAGGTAAAGATAGTAGTTTATTCCTTGCATTATTTCTACCCTAGCCTCAATCAGAGAGAATTATCTATTGATTAGTGTATATTTGGAGCTGAGGGTTTGGTAAATGGCTTTCATTTTGGTGAACACTAAGTAGAAAATATAAGCCAGCTGAATGGGGAAAGTAAAGATTGTCACTGTTCACATGTTTTAAACCTTCTAAAATGACTCTCAATAGAAATAACTTTATTATTCCTTAACTTTACTACACTTTTTCTCAATTATTTTATACCTATTTATATTTTTGTTCCTAAAATCTAATTAGTTTTGGTTAGAATGTTTTTGATTGATAGAGTGCTATGGTTTGACTATGTTATCCAATTTTTGGGTCATGAGGGCACCACCCTCATGAATGGATTAATGCCATTATCACAGGACTGGGTTCCTTATAAAAGGAGGAGATCAGCCTCGCTTTTGTCTGTCTTTCACCCACGTTATCCCTTCTACCATGTTATGACACAGCAAGAAGGCTCCCACCAGATGGTAGCATCTTGATCTGAGTTTTATCTGCTTTAATAATGGGCAAAAGATCTGAATAGACATTTCTCAAAAAAAGATATATAACATTTTCATTTAGAAGTCCTTGAATCATTCATATTTATATCTTTATTATTTAAAACATCTGGGTTAAAATTCTAAACAATCTTTATCAACATAGAATACACATCAAGAAATAAACCTTACAATGAAGTACAGAGAAAACGTCAATACAGAGGAGTCTTTCTTAAGTCATTTTACCTTCAATATTGCCTAATATAATTGATTGTTATATTTTGTAATTATAAGTGTATTTACGTAAATAACTATGCAGTTTTATGCATATATATGTATGTTTGAGAAAGTATGGTGGCTCTGCTATTAAAGGTCAGGAGCCCATTTTTTTTCTGTCTCATTTTCCAGCCATACTAGGGTGTTTCCCTTATTTGCTTGGTCTAAGGTAATTACCACATCCTAACCAATGGGAAAGAAAAAGAGAGAAGAAGAGGAAAGAGGTGTGATGTCCAACTACTATGTACATCAGACATAAAACTTACATGCCTCCTTTGTGTTTGTAACCATTCACTTAAATGCATACCCACAAAGGGCTGCAAGTAGCTTTTATTTCTGATCATCTATGCCAACAATTAAAACTTGTACTTTCTGTAAATATGAAAGGAGTGAGAATATTTGAAAAAAACTTGAAGCATTTGCCATAAGCAAAAATAAGGGAAAAATTAATAATTGGAAAGAAATAATAAGCCAATACTTTAATTTGTCATTGTAAAAGCAATATAAAAGTTAATAAAACTACAGTGGTAAATATTACTAGGTGTATATAAAAAATACGGTCAGAAATCTGTAGAACAAAAATGGAAAATCCTCTTTTCTTTCCCTCTCCTAACACATGTAATCCCAGTCACTAAAGAGGTAAAAACTCCTGATAATTTGTTGTTTTTAAACTCTAGAGCTTTCTCTATGTATGAGCAATAGCATGGACATATGCATGTTTTCATTTACTTATAAAAATAAAAAATGTACTAAAATTTGCTCTATTTATTTGTCTTGGAATAATAAGTATAATACTGCAGCAAACATCTCTGTACATATGCCTCTTAATACTTGTGTTAATAATTCTGTAGGATATATTCCTAAAAATGGAATCCCTAGGTTAAATGGTAAAAAGGTATGCACTACTTGATTTTGGTAGATATGTCAAATGTCATCTGTAAAAGTTACACCCATAAAGGCTCTTTTTCTCCACACAGGTCAACAATAGATATGATCAATATTACTGATATTTTGTAGGGAGTTTGAAAACAGATATCTCATTATTTTAATTTATTTTTTCCCTGATCAATTACGAGGTTGAATGGTTTTCTGGTATTTTCCAGCTATTTGTTTTTCTCCATTTGTGAAATACATTTCATATCATTTGACATTTAATTTTGTAGTTAGCATTTTTCCTATTGATTTGTAATAATATTTGAATGTCATGGCTATTAAGCCTGTGCTATATGTATCGTTGTTATAACTTACAAGAATTTTCTCTCAGTCTCTCATTTCTCTTAAAAATTTATAGTATTTTGCAATGCACAGCATAATATGTTGTTAAATTTTATGATTTGCACTTCCATGTGGTAAAATATAATGGTAGGTCCTTAATTCTGCCCTTTTTGTATACATCCCAAACAATACAGAACAATAGTAAGAACAAATGAAACTACCCAAAAATATTCCTGGTGATCAATAGAAGATGACTATAAAGAATTTTCTAAACAATTGTACAAAACAAAGAAAAAAAAATGGCAAATCTCCTGAGTGATCTCCTGAACATTCATCATAAGCTTTTGCAGCTAGCAAGGACAGTCAAAGAACAAACAAAATACTTCAGGTAAGAACGAAAGGGAAGTTAGTGGTGGGACTACATTTACTTTAAAACTGCATGCCAATATCCCTGATGAACATAGATGCAAAAATACTCAACTAAATACTAGCAAACCAAATCCAACAGCGTGTCAAAAGTTAATACATCACATTGAAGTGAGTTTTACTCCAGAGATGCAAGGATGGTTCAACATATGGAACTCAACAAATATAATCCACCATATAAACAGGATTAAAAACAAAAAACATCACCTCAGTAGATGCAAAAAAAGTATTAGATAAAATCCAGACTCACTTCATGGTAAAAAATATCCTCACAAATTAGGCACGGAAGAAACATGCCTCAAAATAATAAAAGTCGTGTATGACAACCCCACAACCAACATTGTACTGAACAGGGGAAAGTTGACAGCATTCCCTGTATTGGATACCTACTTTCACCACTCATATTTAACATAGTACTGGAAGTCCCAGCTAGATTAAGATAAAGAAATAAAAGATATCCAAATTGGAAAAGAGAAAGTCAAATTATCTCTGTTCAGTGAATATATGATCTTATATTTAGAAAACTTTAAATACTCCTCCAGAGAAACACTTAAATTTGATAAATGACTTCAATAAAGTTTCAGAATACAAAATCAACATATAAAATTGGTAGCATTTCTATATACCAGTAACAATCAAGCTGAGAATAAAATCAAGAACTCAATCCCATTAAAAATAGCTACAAAAAGATAAAATAGCTAGGAATATATTTAACCAATGAGGTGAAAGATGTCTACAAGAAGAACAACAAAACATTGATGAAATAAATCATAGATGACATAAACAAATGGAAAAATACACCATGCTCATGGATCAGAAGAATCAATATCATTAAAATGACAATACTGCCCAAAGCAATCTATAAATTCAGTGCAATTGCTATCAAATTACCAATGTCATTCTTCACAGAATTAGAAAAAACAATCCTTCAATTCAAACAGAACAAAAAGCCCAAATAGCAAAAGCAATCCTAAAGAAAAAGAACAAAGCTGAGGAAATCATATTAACTGACCTGAAATTATACTACAAGTGTGTAGAAACTGAAACAGTGTGGTTTCAGCATAAAAATAGACACATAGAGCAATGGAACAGAATAGAGAACCCAGAAATAAAGCCACATACTTTAAACCAACTGAATTTTAACAAAGTAGAAAAAAAAATTAACTGAGGAAAGAACACCACATTCAATAAATAGTGCTGAGAAAATTGAAGAGCAATACGCAGAAGAATGAAACTGGTCCCACATCTCTCACTACGCACAAAATTTAACCAGGATAGATTAAGAACTTAAATGCAAAACATGAAACTATGAAAATCCTAGAAGAAAATCTAGGAAGAACTCTTCTGGACATTGGTGTAGGCAAATAATTTATGACTAAGTCCTCAAAAGGAAACATGACAAAAACAAAAATAGACAAATGGGACTAAATTAAACTAAAAAGCCTCTACACAGCAAAATGAATAATCAATGTAGTAAACATATAACCTACAGAATGAGAGAAAATATTTTCAAACTATGCATCTGACAAATGACTAATATCCAGAATCTACAGGGAACTCAGGGAACTCAACAAGAAAAAAACAAAAACACCCATTATAAATTGGGCAAAGGCCACAAACAAACATTTTTCTAAAGAAGACATATAAGTGGCCAACAAACATATATATATATAAAAGCTCAACATCACTAATCATCAGATAAATGAAAATTAAAACCACAATGAGATACCATCCAATACCAGTCAAAAATGGCCATTATTAAAAAGCAAAAACAACAACAGATGTTGATGAAGATGCATAGAAAAGGGAACACTTATATACTGTTGGTGGGAATGTTAATTTTAATAGTACAAGTTGTATGGAAAACCATTTTGAAGCATAAATGTAAAATCTAACACAATATTTTTTGTTCTAAGAAACAAAAATATAAAAGAAAATAAAAAGGGACAAAATAATAAGATCGGATGGAACTTGAGAAGAAATGGAGGAAAAAACTAAACTTTTTAGAGATGAAGACTAACAGATATTGGTGAAGATACACAGAAAAGGGAACACTTATATACTGTGGGTGGGAATGTAAATTATAATAGTACAAGTTCTATGGAAAAACGTATGGAGATTTCTCAAAGAAATAAAAATAGAAACATCATTTGATTCAACAATCCCACTACTGGGTATATACCCAAAGGAAAGGATATCATTACATCAAAAGGACACCTGCATTTGTATATTTATTGCAGCATTATTCACAATAGCAAAGATGTGGGATCAACCTAAATGTTGATTCCACAAGGTGTCCAAGTGACAACATATTCAAGTAAACAGTTAATAATGTTCATTGAGTGAAGGCAAGAAACCTACAAAAATAAAAATATAAAAGAAATATGCCTGTAAGGGAAATATTTATTTGTAAAAGCTACAATTCACAATGAAAATATAAGTTATATATCTATGCTTCAAATAACACAGCAGCAGTTTTTGTGAAGCAAAAATGTTACAATATGCAATGAGACATACATAGAAAAATACTAATAATAGGATCCTTTAACAGGCATTCATAGTAGAAGACAGATTCAGTAAACAAAATATAAGTAATGATATATAAGAACTAAAGAACACAATTAACAAGGTTGATCTTATGAAAATACATCAAACTTTATACCCCATTAGTAGAGAATACTTATTTTCAGTTTATTGAATATTCTAAATGAATATAAGGTATAAATATTGTGAATAACAATCTTTAATCACAATGCAATGGAAGTGGAGATTATGAATAAAATAAGAAAAAATGGTCCTTCCACATAGAATGCCCTATTAAATGACTCTTGGGTGAAAAAGAGAAATACAATTTAATAACAATACTTTTGGGAAAATAACTACAATAATGAAAGCACTACACATCAGAATCTATGGCATACTGTTTAAGAATGATGAGATGCCTTTATCAATAAAAATTAAAGAATAAAATAAATAATTTCCCACCTCAAAAAAGTAGAGATAGAACAAAGTTAAGAAATCTCTACAAGGATATAATAAATATAAAAACAGACAATAGAGTATAGAAACAGTAGATATAATTAATATCTGAAATGATTTTTTTAAAAAAATAAATCACTATGTAACTTTAATAAAAAATTGATAGCACAATACCAAAAAAATGACAACTGAAAATTAATCATTGAAATAGAAAACACTTAAAATTTCATGAGGCAAGGGAAGGTGGGAATAGGAGCCAAGACTAACTTGCAGCTCCTGCTCAAACAGACAGAGCAGTGCGTGGAGACTAACATTGTGGTGGACTTTTGCTCCAAGAACTACCACAAGAACATACCAGGAAAGCTGAGATAATCTGCAGACCCTTTGAAGGAACTGGATTGCTGCTGCAGGCTCCCTGTGATACCAAGAAACTGAGTCTTCTTGCTTTCTCAGGTGGGAGTCTGGTGGTCTGGGGCAAGTTCTCAACCCTGGTCACCAGCTGCCTGGAAGTGGACTCAGTGCTCTTGGTGGAGCATGGTGGGAGTGAGACTGGCCTTTAGGACTGCACGCTGTGTGGGAGCAGGGTGAGGCCTGTGACTGCCAGTTTTCCCCAATGTCCTTGGTGACCTGTATGGCTCAGCAGAGACAACCATAATCCTCCTGGGAACATAACTTCATTGGCCTGGGAACCGCATCACCATTCCCCACAGCAGCCACAGCAAACCCCTCCCAAGGAGAGGGTGACCTCCCACCTGCCTATCCCTGCCCCCACCTGGTGGTCTTTCCCTACCCACCCTGTTGCTGAAGACAAACGACATAATATCTTGGAAGCTCTATGGCCCTGACCACTGCCTGAGAAACATGAATACTTAACCAGGCAACCCTAGAGAAAATTTGCATCCTCCCTGTAGTACCACAGCTGATGTGCTTTTGAAAACGCCACCTCCTGATTACAGGCCAACCAATAAAAAGCCAGTGCACTAAACAAAAATGCAACCAAGGGCCCTCACAGAATATACTTCACCCTCCTGCAACCTCCACCAGAGCATATGCTGGTATTCATGGCTGAACAACCTGAAGATGGATCACATCACAGGACTCTTTGCAAAAACTCCCCAGTACCAGCTTGGAGCCAGGTAGCTCCACTGGGTGGCTAGACCCAGAAGAGCAAACCCAATTACTGCAGTTTGGCTCTCAGGAAGCCCCATTACTAGTGGAAACTGGAGAACACCACATCAAGGGAGCACTCCGTGGGACAAAATAATCTAAACAGCAGCCCTTGAGTCCCAGATCTTCCCTCTGACAAAGTCTACCCAAATGAGAAGGAACCAGAAAAATAATTCTGGTAATATGACAAAACAGGAATCTTACCCCCAGAAGATCACACCAGCTCAACAGCAATGGATCCAAACCAAGATGATATCTCCGAATAACCAGAAGAAGAATTCAGGTCAATTATTAAGCTAATCAAGGAGGCAACAAAGAAAGGTGGTCTAGCTTAAAGAAATCAAAAACAAATTCTTGAAATATATGAAAATAGAACCTCCTTAAAGCATAAATCTTAAAGAATCTATATTATAATAACACAATATTTTTAAAAAAAGGTATTTGGCAACAAACAGCATGATGAATAGAATAATCCCTCACATCTCAATACTAATGTTGAATATAAGTGGCCTAAATGCTCCACTTAAAAGATACAGGATGGCAGAATGGATAAGAATTCATCAACCAAGTTTCTGCTGTTTTCAGGAGACTCACATAACACATAAGGACTCACATAGACTTAAGCTAAAGAAGTGGAAAAAGGTATTTCATGCAAATGGACACCAAAAGTGAGCAGAAGTAGCTGTTCTTAGACTAAATAAACTTTAAAGCAACAACAATAAAAGACAAAGATGGACATTATGTAATGATAAAAGGACTAGTCCAACAGAAAAATATCACAATCCTAAATATATATGCACCTAACACTAGAGCTCCCAAATTAATCAGCAGTTACTACTACAGCTAAGAAATGAGATAGACAGCAACGCAATAATAGGGGGCCTTTAACACTCCACTGACTACACTAGATAGGTCATCAAGACAGAAAGTCAACAAATAAACAATGAACTTCAACTATACCCTAGAACAAATGGACTTAACAGATATTCACAGAACATTCTACCCAACAACTTCAGAATATACATTCTACTTCTCAGCACATGGAACATTATCCAAGACAGACCATATGATAGGCCACAAAACAAGTCTCAGTAAATTTAAGAAAATCAAAACTATACCACATACTCTCTCATACCACAGTGGAGTAAAATTGGAAATCAACTCCAAAAGGAACCCCCAAAACCATGCAAATAGGTGGAAATTAAATAAAGAGCTCCAGAATGATCACTGAACCAACAATGAAATCAAGGTGAAAATGAATAAATTCTTTGAACTAAATGATAATTGCAGCACAACCTATCAAAACCTCTGGGATACAACAAAAGCGGTGCTAAGAGGAAAGTTCATAGCATTAAATGCCTACATCAAAAAGTATGAAAGTGCACAAATAGACAATCTAAGGCCACACCTCACAGAACTAGAGAAACAAGAACAATCCAAACCCAAAACCAGCAGAAGAAAATAGATAGTGAAGAGCAGAACTAAAAGAAATTGAAACAAACAACAACAACAACAAAAATACAAAAGATAAATGAAATGAATGCTGGTTCTTTGAAAAGATGAGTAAAATTGAGAAACCATTAGTAAGATTAACCAAGAAAAGAGAGAAGAGCCATATAAGCACAATTAGAAACAAAATGGGAGATATTACTACTGAGACCACAGAAATACAAAAGATTATTCAAGGCTATTATGAACACCTTTACACACATAAACTAGAAAACCTACAGTAGATGAATAAATTCCTGGAAATACAGGACCCTTCTAAATTAAACCAGGAAGACACAGAAACTCTGAACAGGCCTGGCACAGTGGCTCATGCCTGTAATCCCAGCACTTTGGAAAGCCGAGGTGGACAGATCACCTGATGTCAGGAGTTTGAGACCAGCCTGGGCAACAGGGTGAAACCCCATCTCTACCAAAAATACAAAAATTAGCCAGGAGTGGTGGTGCGTGCATGTCTGTAATCCCAGCTACTCCAGAGGCTGAAGCAGGAGAACTATGATTAGGTTCATACCAAAACCTGAACCCAGGAGGTTGCAGTAAGCTAAGGTCATGCCACTGTACTCCAACCTGGGAGACAAAGTGAGACTCTGTCTCAAAAAAAAAAAAAAAAAAAAAGAAAGGAAAAGAAACTGAACAGACAAATAACAAGCAGCGAGATTGAAATGATAATAAAAAAATTGCCAACACAATTACAAAAAAGTCCAGGACCAGATGGATTCACAGCTGAATTCTATCAAAGAAGAATTGGTTCTAATTTTGTTGACATTATTCCCCTGGATAGAGAAAGAGGGAATCCTCCCTAAATCATTCCATGAAGCCAGTATCGCCCCAATATCGGAACCAAGAAAGGGCATAAAAATAAAATAAAACTACAGAGCAATATCACTGATGAACATAGGCAAATATCCTCAATTAAATACTAGCTAACTGAATCCAACAGCATAACAAAAAGATAATCCACTATTATCAAGTGGGTTTCGTACCAGGCATGCAGGGGTGGTTTAACATATGCAGGTCAACAAAGGTAATACACCACATAAACAGAATCATAAACAAAAATCACATGAACATCTCAATAGCCACATTTGACAAAATCCAACATCCTTTATGATTAAAACTCAGCAAAATCAACATAGAAAGTACATACCTTAAGATAATAAAAGCCATCTGTGAAAAACCCACAGCCAACATTATACTTCATGGGGAAAAGTTGAAAGCATTCCCCCTGAGAACTGGAACAAAATAAGGATGTCCACTTTCACCACTTCTATTCATCCTAGTACTGGATGTCCTAGCCAGAGCAATTAGGCATGACAGAGAAATCAAGGGCATCCATATCAGTAAAGAGGAAGTCAAACTGTCACTGTTTGCTGATGATATGATTGTATACATAGAAAACCCTAAAGACTCATTCAAAAAGCTCCTAGAACAGGTAAATGAATTCAGCAAAGTTTCAGAATACAAAATTAATGTACACAAATCAGCAGCTCTGCTATACACCAACAGCAACTAAGCTGAGAATCAGATTAATAACTGAACCCCTGTTATAACAACAGCAAAAACAAATAAAATACTTAGGAATATACCTAACCAAGGAGGTGAAAGATCTCCACAGGGAAAATGACAAAACACAGCTGAAAATAATCATAAATGACACAAACAAATGGAAACACACCTGATGCTCATGGATGGGTAGAATAATTATTGTGAAAATGACCATACTGCCAAAAGCAATCTACAAATTCAACACAATTGCCATCAAAATACCACCATCATTCTTCACAGAACTAGAAAAAAAATGCTATAATTCATATAGAACCAAAAAAGAGTTTGCATAGCTAAAGCAAGACTAAGCAAAAAGAACAAATCTGGAGGCAGCACAATACTCAACTTCAAACTATACTATCAAGGCATAGTCACCAAAACAGCATGGTTCTGGTATAAGAATAGACACATAAACCAATGGAACAGAAGAGAAAACCCAGAAATAAAGCCAAATATTATACTTACAGCCAGCTGATCTTCAACAAAGCAAATAAAAACATAAAGTGGGGAAAGGACCCCCTATTCAACAAATGGTTCTGGGATAATTGGAAAGCCACATGTGGAAGAATGAAACTGGATCCTCATATTTCACTTCCTACAAAAATCAATTTAAGATTGCTCAAAGATTTAAATCTAAATCCTGAAATCATAAAAATTCTAGAAGATAAATTGGAAAACTCCTTCTAGACATTGGCTTAGGCAAAGACTTCATGACCAAGAACCCAAAAGAAAATGTGAAAACAAAGATAAATAGCTAAGACTTAATTAAACTAAGAAGTTTCTGGACAGCAAAAGAAATAATTAGCAGAGTTAACAGACAACATACAGAGTGGGAGAAAATCTTCACAATCTGTACATCTGACAAAGGACTAATATCTAGAATCTACAAAGAACTCAAATCAGGAAAAAAAAATCCCATCAAAATGGGCTAAGGACATGAATATACAATTCTCAAAAAGAAGATATACAAATGGCCAACATGCATATGAAGAAATGTGCAACATCACTAATTATAAAGGAAATGCAAATCAAAACCACAATGCAATACCACCTTACTCCTGCAAGAATGGTCATAACTGAGAAATCAAAAGATAATAGATATTGATGTGGATGTGGTGAAAACAGAACACTTTTATACTGTTCCAGGGAATGTAAACTAGTACAAACACTGTGGAAAACAGTGTGGAGATTCCTTAAAGAACTAAAAGTAGATCTACCATTTGATCCAGCATTCCCACTACTAGGTACCTACCCAGAGGAAAAGTCATTACACAAAAAAGATGCTTACACATGCATGTTTATAGCAGCACAGTTTGCAGGGACAAAAATATGGAACCAGCCCAAATGTCCATTAATCAAGTGGATAAAGAAAATGTGGCAAATATATACCATGGAATACTACTCAGCCATAAAACAGAATGAAATAATGTCATTTGCAGCAACCTGGATGGAATTGGAGACCATTATTCTAAGTGATGTAACTCAGGAATGAAAACCAAACATCGTATGTTGTCACTCATAAGTGGGAGCTAAGCTATGATGATGCAAAGGCACAAGAATGATACAATGGACTTTGGGCACTTGGAAAGGGCAGGAGGTGGGTGAGGGATAAAAGACTACACATTGGGCTGGGTGTGGTGGCTCATGCCTGTAATGTCAGCACTTTAGGAGGCCAAGAATGGGGCATCATGAGGTCAAGAGATCAAGACTATCCTGACCAACATGGTGAAACCCCTCTCTACTAAAAATACAAAAAAAAAAATTAACTGGGCATGGTGGCACATGCCTGTAGTCCCAGCTACTCAGGAGGCTGAGGCAGGAGAATTGCTTGAGCTCAGGAGGCAGAGGTTGCAGTGAGCCAAGATCGCACCCGAGATCGCGCCACTGCACTCCAGCCTAGCGACAGAGAGAGACTCCATCTAAAAGACAAAGACTACACATTGGGTACGGTGTACACTGCTTGGGTGATGGGTACACCAAACTGTCAGAAATCACCACTAAAGAATTTATTCATGTAACCAAACACCACCTGTTCCCCAGAAACCTATTGAAATAAAAATAAATAAATAAAAGAAACAGGCATTTAGAAAATAATAATTAAAAAAATAAAATTTCATAATATACTATGTAGATGTCTACATAAATTTGAAAACTTAGGTGAAATGGGATATATTTTAGATAAATATTGGTTTAAAAAGATGGAACCATTTGAGATAAAAACCTCAAACAGACCAACTCTCAACGAAGAAACAGAGAACGATATCAAATAAGTACCCAAAAAATAAAATAAAGCCAAGAAAACAAAGAAACGAAAAACCCAACAAGCTTTCGTAAGGGGCTTAAAGCAGACCTTTAAGCATTGATTGTTCCAATCCTCTTTAAATTGTTCCACAGTATTGAAAATTAAAGAAAACTTAATAATTTTTGTGAAGTACAAATAACATTGCTACCTAAACCCGATAAAAACAGTGTAAGAAGGTTATAGACAAATACCACTTTTGAATACTTAAAGTTCTAACCAAAACATTAGCCAACATAATCAAACACTATTGTGGAAAATAATATACTATGAGAAGGTGAGATTTGTTAAAGGAATGTAAGTTTGGCTTTGATTAGGAAATTCATCAGTATAATAATATAGCATATTAATTGAGCTAAGGAAAAATTTGTGGTTATCGTCATGGATGCTAAAAAAGCCATTGACAAAATTTAATCCCCATTCTTTTTATAAATAACAAAGAAATAGAACTTGATGGACATTTTCTCAACAACTTAAGATTAAATCATTGTGTGCATATATTTATAAAATATTTTATCAAATACATATATATTTATAAATATATATCATACATAGTTTTACAACTAAGGGAAATATACATATATGCATATCTATAGGTATAGATATATAGACAAACATATATATATTTCCCTTAGATTAAAAGCTAGCATCATATTAATATGGAAACATTAAGAGTATTTGAATTGAGATAAGGAAGAAGACAAGGCTGTCCATCAATTCCTATATTGTTGAATATTTTCCTAGAAGTATTAGATAATACAATTGGACAAGAGAAATCTGTTAACAGTCTAAAAATCTTAAAAAAAAATACAGTTATTTATATATGCAGACACTATAGGACACCTGTAAAATCTTAAAGCAGCATTCATCTCCTGCAATTTTTTGTGATTATTGAAATATTCTACACTGAGTTGTCCAATACCATAAACATACAACTGGTGCCTACCCTATCGGACAGAATGATCCTAGGGAATCAATGGTAAAACTAAACATAATATAGTAAGATGGTAGAATAAAACATTAGTATTCACAAATTAATAGCTTTCAAAAACAGAAAAAAGTAACCAGTTACAAGATATAACATTAGCAAACACTCCATTTACAATGGCACTGCCACCACTGCCAACAACAAAAAATGCTTGGGAATAAATTTGGCCAAAAATGTGGGTAACCTTGACACTTTTGAAGAGTTTTGGCCAGTTATTTTGTAGAATATCCGTTGATGTTTGATATTTTCTGAAGTTTAAATTTGGGATATATATATTTGGTTAGAATACCATAGAAGTGAAAGTGAACCTTTCTTGGTGTACCATATCACCAGCATATGGTGCTGATGTGGTCCATTAATGATGCTAGATTTACCATGTGGTTAAGCTGGTGTCTGCAGTTTCTGTACTGTAAAGGTACTATTTTTCTTGGTAATTAATAAATTGTGGAGAGATGTAATCCATAATATATTGTGAAGCTATGTAAATGTTCTGTCTCCCTTCATAATTTCACTCACTATTTTTAGCATTCAATGATAGTTCTTGTCTGTTATAATTAATTACTGTAGTGTTTTCCAAACGGTGATTTTTTTTTACTCCTACCATTCTTTATATATTTATTAGTATGAATTTTACTGTAAGGAATCCTCCCTATTTATTTATATCACTATGGAATCATAACTTCTTATTTTATTCTATGTGTTATAATAGAAAACTATAATTATTTTATCCCAGATTTTTAATGTCACCACAACTTTTGAGTTTTCCCTTATTTTCTGGCACTACAAGATGTTCCAGGCTTACCATGTAATACTTTTCCTCCAGAATCATTCATTTGAAACTCTGGTTTCTTTTACTTGAGGATGGTGTTCAGAAACCAAGATTTGGATACTAATCATGGCCATTGGTACTAGGTTATCATTATTTGTAGGACTTCCCAGTGGACAGAACTAGGAAATATCGTAGATAGATAGACAGACAGATAGACAGATAGATAGATAGACAGATAGATAGATAGATGATAGATAGATAGATAGATAGATAGATAATAGATAGATAGATAGATAGATAGATAGATAGATAGAAAGGTTAATTATCTATTTATGTAATCTATCTGTCATCTATCTGTCAACCATTTCTCTACGATGAAGTATTACTAGTAAAGCAAGGTACAGTCTGGAGAAGTGAAAAACATTAATTCTCTGAGAACTGAAAAAATAACTTCAGAGACTGTCATGTACTGTAGTGAAGATAAGTGCATAATAAAGCTCAGGAGATTGTTTTCATCTTCTCAAGTCAGTAAAAAGCTTAGCCATTAATTAAAAGCTAAGAAAAGAAAAATGAAAATATTGAAAAGACAGATATGCAATTATATGGCAGTGTTCTATTTAAAAAATGACTAAGAGAAAAAGATTAAAATTATGAGCAACAGTAAAAATATTTATATAGCATGTAGCAGAGAGAGAGAGACATCGAATATGAAGAGTTGTGCAGCAGGTGCCAGAGAATTTTGGAGAGGTAAGGAAATCTGTGAAGTAATACGAGAAATACTGGGAACACTGGTAGGTGACCCCCTATGTGAAGTGTCCAATCTGGACTGGACTGGTGACAGGGAACTGGGAAATAAGGCAAGCTGATTAATATTCATTTAAAATACCTTTATCTAATTTAACATAAAATTGGGTAATTTCTTTCTCATCTTCTCAACCATTTATAATAGAAGAAAATGAAAATATTTTCTATGCTTTGTGGCTTTCTCTCTTTTGTGATCCTTTTTGCTTTAACTTTTTCCTCCTGCGTTGTTTCTACTTAGTGCTAAAAGAAACTCAGCCATGGTCAAAGTCAGGGACATATCATTCTGATCCCTTGTTCTCTCATGATTTGTGGCTCTATCGCTGCTGCTGCTACAGTTCATGTGATTCCATTTTACTGTCTATCACTTTCATCTTCATTACCAGGAGAAAAAAAATCACAAATAGCCATCTCACCCTTTCTTCTCATGTATTTCATACCCTAGTCCTCCCAGGCCTTTATAGAGATAACAATCTTAATTTTCCCAATGACACTTTAGTACCTGAAAGGATCAAATCTAAATTCCTTAGATGGATACTTAAGGATTTGCCGTGTATTTTTTTTTCTTGCTAGTATCCCTGTCTATTGCTCCACTTTAAACCCCCAAGCTTATCCAACCTTATCTGCCACTGTTCTTTCACATTAAATGCCTGTGCCAGAGAGGCTGGTTTCCTTTCTGCCATCAGCCACTCTCTGATCTCTCCCATCTGCACTTTGGTCATAAAATAATTTTTACTTCCACATATCCAACTTATGCCCATCATTCAAAGCATACCTTATCTCCTCCCCAGTGGTAATTCCCTGTGTAATGTGGCCTTTATGAATGGCTTGTTTCTCTGAATTTTGGCAATTCTCATTATGTCTGTCATTTATTTTGTTATTTAAATGGTAGCAGAATATGGCATTACTTTAACTTTTAGTTAATGAAACAGTCACATAAAGTTTCTTTATTCAACATAGGTCGTTTCGTTTAGGGGAAGAAGTTGCTTAACAAGTTTTATGACTTAAGTTCTCCCCAGAATTTATTGAATGTACAACTCAAAGAGAACTCAAATTCTTCTAAGTTAAATAAGAAGAATTTCAGTTAAATAAAAGAATAACAAAGAATAAAATATTATTTTATTGAGGTACATTTGCAAGCTCTCTCTATTTGAAAGGTGCTCTAAATAGTCAGCCTCTGAGTTTTAGGTTTTATCACTGGAGGATTCAATAGGGTAGTATTCTGCCTTTTGTTGTAGTTAGAGAAATAATATAATGTGATTCTTTCAATATAAAATCTCTACATATTAATTTGAAGTAATAGGTCAGTGAGAGTAAATTAATTCAAAGCAGAAATTATGCTATATTTAAGAAAGAATCATTTGTACTGTTTAAAAAATAGTACAATATGTTTTAAGGAAAACTGTACAACATTCAAGGCTGTATAGAACTCAATTAGTCCTTAAGCCATTAAGTAAATGAAATCTTAACAATGTTTCCTTGCTTCTCTGAAGTAGCAATACATTATAGCAGTCTGGCAAGGCTCTCAGCCCTCAAAAATAACAGAGTTAGAGTCCCACATACTCAGTATTCTCCGGAACTCAGCCCTCTGCCTGACTCTTCTCAAATGTAGAAAGAAAAACTATGCTCACCATTAAAAAGGAGGCAAGGAGGAGGGGCAACAGGGAGACCAGAGGGAAAGAGAGAGAAATAGTTTTTGCTTCTTTATTTCTGGGAGTCCTTTCCAAACCAAACTATTAGAGACACATGCTCCCTTCAAATTTCAGCATGGGAGCCCCCGACTTTTGCATGAAAATATAGAATGGTGTCTTTTATACCCCTGTAAAAGTTCTTCGTGGAGTGCGGTAGGGTAATGAAGGTTGAGGGGAGGGATCATAAAGGGAAGTGACTTGAAGGTGTTGCAGAGCCTGGTGGGAGTCCAGGGAGTGTCTCATAGCCTGCACTCCCATCATTTATTAAAGACTGCACATGCTTCCTTCCAAGTTTCCTTTCTATTCTTTAAAGGACATATACTTTGTAAAATATAGAGAAGGAAATGCTTTGATTTCATAGGCTGTAAAACTAATCCCAAGAACACGTAAAAGATGATGTGAAGCAGTCCAGGCGCAGTGGCTCACGCCTGTAATCCCAGCACTTTGGGAGGCCAAAGTGGGCAGATCACCCAAGGTCGGGAGTTCAAGACCAGCCTGACCAACATGGAGAAACCCTGTGTCTACTAAAAATACAAAATTAGCTGGGCGTGGTGGTGCATGTCTGTAATCCCAGCTACTCCGGAGGCTGAGACAGGAGAATTGCTTGAATCCGGGAGGCAGAGGTTGCAGTGAGCCAAGATCCTGCCACTGCACTCCATACTGGGCAACAAGAGCAAAACTCCCTCTCAAAAAAAAAAAAAAAAAAAAAATTATCTTGGGTCGGGCGCAGTGGCTCATGCCTGTAATCCCTGCACTTTGGGAGGCCCAGGCGGGTGGATCATGAGGTCAGGAGTTGGAGGCCAGCCTGGTCAGGATGGTGAAACCCCATCTCTACTAAAAATACAAAAAGTAGCCAGGCGCCTGTAATCCCAGCTAATCAGGAGGCTGAGGCAGGACAATCGCTTGAACCTGGGAGGCAGGGGTTGCAGTGAGCCAAGATTGCCCAACTGCACCCTAGCCTGGGCAACAGAGCAGGACTCCATCTAAAAAAAAAAAAAAAAAAAAAAAAAAAGGATGATGTGATGTATTTAGATATGTCTATCATTTGCTTACCATCTTTCAATAAATCATCTGCTTTATTTTCAGTATTCCCAAATTTGTTAGAGAAATGGCAGCCATAAGAATGAAATGAAGGGAAATGGGAGCATTCTGGCTTTATTCAAAGCAAGGCAGACAATTGACCATGGGCATCCAAAACAGCATGGCCATAAATAAAGTTGGTTATTTTTATAGTGCTTATTTAGGGTATCCAGTGCTTTGTATATGATAGTAGAAAAGACTTATTATTAACAATGAGAAAAATGAGTTGCCAAATTTAGAGACCACTCGACATTCATGAACTCGAAAATTCTAGGCAAACTTGAAACCTCTTGTTGGCATCTGGGTTGATTTATCCTTGCCAAGAGACTGTGTGTTTCTTTTGTTTCTTTTTTCAGAAGAGTAAAACAATTCTCTCAAACAAAACTTAAATTAGTGGTTTGTTCAAGTTGTGATGTATATAAACATAGACATATAACATTTGTAGAAGCTATATGTATGCATTATAGAAAATTAAGTACAGAAAGATAACACAAATCATAAACGAGAAAAAATGCACATTCAGTGTTATACATGATATCCCTCTGAATCTCTTTCTGTCCTCTCCCCCACCCTCCACCCTCCCCTCCCCTCCTCTCCTTCTCTTTCTCTGAGTTAGGTGAATAACACTTACATAAATCTATCTTTTTGTAAGCCAAAGAAAATTATACACTATATATTCATGTAAGCTGCTTTTTCAATCAATGATCTTCAACATTCCATTTTATTAAAATGTCCTATCTTATGATGGGCAGAGAAGAGGGCTTGGAACAAGTGAACTGATGAAGGTAAGAAGCAGTAGTGAGAAACATGAGTTTATATATTTAATGCATTTAACTTTAAGCATGCATTTAGAAATGCACTGATAGAAACATTATAACAGACTATGAAATCACATGCATTTCAGAAAATGTTAAATGTTCATTGACTCTAATAATTGACATATAAAGATTTTCTGATTAAGGGAGTTTTCTTTATTTTGGGTTTTCCAAATGGATCTTTAAAGGTAACTTCTAAAATTTCATTATATTTATACTTTTTAAAAAAGAGAAGGATAGTCTGGTACGTACAGAGGGGTCTGTGGTTTTTCCTTAAAAACATTGTCTAAGCAGAAGAGGTAAATTTGGATTCTCAGATAATATATCAGAAATGTTCACACTTAGTATGATCTTAGACTGCTTCCCTGTATGCATCTTCATTCACCCATGTATGCAACCACTACAGCTAATGATACAGAAAAAGAAACATCAGTAAATTAACTGCTTTGCAATTGGCTTATTAATTAGTATGCTCAAACTTCTAAATAATTCCATTCTTTCACATTAACAAAGAGTCATGGAGGGAGAGAAAAATACATACACACACACACATATGTATGGAGGGAGAAACTATATGTACACACACATATCTATGTATATATATACACACACCTTTTATTTTGAATATTTCAAATGGCTCATTTAAGATAGTTCTAGAGTTATGTAATATTTGTATATTAAGAAAGAAAAGAAAAAGGTACAGAGGTGACTAATTTGGGGGGCTTGACTGTAGGTAATTAATTTGAGAGTCTATCACAGGAAGCAACTGAGAACAGGTAAGGGAAGGAGATAAAGCCAATCTCAGGTTTATTGAGGCTTCTACTATGGTTGCTGTGGGAACTGTGTGAAAGACTGATGAGAGCGGTCCACATAAAAAAAGGATGGGAGGAGAATCAGCTGCCAATTGGCTCCCATCTGTCTTTGGTTGAGGATTACCCACCAAGAGCATTTACCGTTTGGCATTTCCAAGCCACTATTGAGCATGGGCCAATCAAGCTATTCTTGGGGCATAGAAAAAAAATTTGAGGCCAGATGAGGGAAGTCTTGAGACTTGGATGCCTGAGGCATGACACTGTCAGGGCAAAGTGAGTCAGAGCTGGCACAGAACTGTCTGCTCGGTCTTTGCCTGAAGTCAGAAGTAGGCACAGGGACAGGGTAGGCATGTGAGTTGTGCTCTGCAGAACAGACCAGAGATCATACTTATAACATGGAACTTTCGCTGTAGAGAACTATTGGAACAGGAGAAGGATAAATGCATGTAATAGTATTGAAAAGGTGATGTTGGGAAAAATATTTTGGGATCTTTACATAAGTACTCAAAGTCTGAGTCAAAACTACTCAAGAATTAGGAAATGTATCAACTACCTGACATTCATTCCACAGTAAGCAAAATCATGGTTCTTCATTCAGCTTTTTTCTTTCTCTCTTTATTTCTTCCTCTCCTTCTTCTTTCCCCTTTTATTTCCTTTCTTCTCCTTCAAATAGAGTCACTTTTTTCTTACTTATGTATTTATTTATTCCACATGTATTTGTTGAGCCTCTAGTAGATGCCTGAAGTCATGTTAGTGTTTGAGAGTATAGTAAGAGAGACATAGTTCCTGTCTCCATGCATAATATATTACCTGTAGTCTTAAAGTGTTTTGCATGATTTTTGTATTTTATTTTTAGAGCCAATGAAATTCTGGGCAATTGTCTGCCTGCATAGTGATACAGAACATAGGAAAAGTCCACATGTGCCCAGATGGCTTGTAAAGCATGGATTATTTCATGCTTATGGTGTAGCCAGGAGCTGAAGGTCTCAAGAAGTCAAGAGCTTATAATGAAAATTTTATGTATCAACTTGTAGGTTATATACAAGTAATTATGATAATGGCAATAAGAGCACTATAATCATTCCTATATGTCAGGCACTGGTATAAATGCTTTACTTACATTAACTCATTTTAAATAAAAAATAAATGTCTATATATTATTACTAGACAAACAAAATACTTTTAACACTTTTCTGCTTATTTTAAATTCTAGATTTGAGTAAACACTGTCATTGAGGGGAAAAGCAGGAAAAATAAGACAACTTTCCTACCATTAAGTAATTTATAGTTTAGATAGGAACATGGATGGAGCGTGGCCAAGGAGTGAAGAGTGTTTCACAGGCTCCAAAGTGCAAGATGGTATTTACTGCAATCAGTGTACGCCAAAAGGGCAATCTAAGAGAAGAGTCAACCTTCAAGTGGCATGCATGAAAATAGTCACACTGGCAGAGGTGAGCTAGAGAAGGGAGTGACAAAAATTAGAGGATCTTTAGGTTCGAGCACAGAGACAAAGAATTTCCACCTGATAAAAACTCTATTATGATGCTGATGATGATCATTTTACTATGCTTAGTTAGCATTCTGTGTAGCTCCTTTAAATTTAGCTTTTGGTAATGAGGGGAGACATTGGTGTTTGAATGTAAAGGCTTATCACTAGAAAAGTGTAAAGGCACTTTTGGAAAGTCTATAATTACTTTTTATGTATTTCTCATGCCTATCGTATCAAATTTGATATTATCTGTCTTGCCTTTAAAAAAGTCCACTAGTTTCCAATTCTCAGCTCAATAACCTTGATACTCCTTCATTCACTCAAGAAGATAAAAGATCATGAGGAAGGGATATGGGAAAAGAAATTAGGGGGGTCTATTTTATAGTTTTCACATTCTATTCTAACTGAAACACATGACCTGGAGCTTGAATTGAAAACAGATTTAGAGAACCTGCCATGGTTGCTGAATGAATATAGGTTGGGCTGCCCCTTTGGCATGACCAGCTGTGATTCCCTTCCAGTTCCTCTGCATCTGCAGTTGCTGTCTTCCAATGCACCAAATCTGCCTTCTTCACTCAGCAGCACAAGCTTTCTGGCTGACCAAGTGTCCTGGAATGAAATCAATGTTAATGATTTATGCGATTCTAGTTGTTTTTGCTTTGTTGATGTTTCCTTCCCCCTTCAACCCACCTTCAAACTAATTTTTATTCTCTATGAAAACCATCCAAAATGATGAATTATTTTATGCCTTTGGAAGTGGTAGGATTTAATTGGGTTTCACTGGTTCAATTCAATTCCTGGCACAAATAAGTCAAATCCTTGAACACAAACAACAGACAACAGGAGAGATGGTGAATACTGGTGCCTGAGCACCATAGAATTCTGCTGAAAGCCAGTATGTCACCCATATGTGTCTTTTCATCTTTCCCCCTTTTTTGGCAAAATATTTCCATAATAACATAGAATAATGTTAGGGTACAAAAATGTTACAAATGGAATTATTATCAAGATAACCTAATTATTTTAATTTTCTGGCTCACATATAGAAAAATGAAATTGTATAAACCTCTTTTTAATTCACCTATAAGAAGAATGTCTATAACGTTTGGTTCTTTTTTCTACTACTGATTGAGGAACAGTTAGAAGGAAATGTCAAGTATAATATTTATCTATTACTGTGTAGCGAACCACTTTAAAACCTGCTAGGTCAAAGCAACAATTTATTTGTCATGATTCTGTGTTTGATGGGACAGTTCTTATGCTGGCCTTTCTCAGGCTCATTCACGTGGCTGTACTGAGCCAGCCTCTTGCCTAGAGCTGGAGGATCCAGGATGACCTAACTCTCATGTCTGGGGCTTTTGTGATACCTATTAGCTGTGTTGTCTGTCTAGGTGGTCTTTCATCATTCATGAGCTTGGTGGAATTATTATTCTGAAGGTAGAGATGGAATCTGCATATATTTTTGAGGCCAATGTTGCAGAACTCACACAACCTCCTATTTGCCACATTCTTTTGGTCAAACAAAGTCAAAACTCCACCCCAGATTTAAGGGGTAGAGAATGCACTCTATCTTTTGATTGGAAAAGTTGCAATAAACTTACCATATCTACCACCTTGAACAAATGAAAGTTTATAATAACATTTTATATGTCAAAATCCCATGTTAAATTTATTGAAGGCAAGGAATCTTTATATTTATTTTCATATTTCAAACTCAGAGTGCCAACATATAGTGGATCTCAATATCTGCCCACTGAATATTTATGTATTGGGGGAACCAGCCCCCGATATTTCAACGTAGGTTCTTTTCTATTCTATTCTTAGGGAATATCTCTCTATTCCCTAAGTGTTGGCCAGTCTGAGAAATAAAGGGAAAGAGTACAAAAGAGAGAAATTTTAAAGCTGGGTGTCTGGGGGAGACATCACATGTTGGCAGGTTTCATGATGCCCCTCAAGCCGCAAAACTGGCAAGGTTTTATTAGTGATTTTCAAAGGGGAAGGACTGTATGAATAGGGCATGGGTCACAGAGATCACATGCTTCTCAAGGCAATAAAGTATCACAAGGCAAATGGAGACAGAGCAAGATCACAGGACCGTGGTGAAATTAAAATTGCTAATGAAGTTTCATGTCCCACTGGACACACATTGTCATTGATAACGTCTTATCAGGAGATAGGGTTTGAGAGCAGACAACCAGTCTGATTAAAATTTATCAGGCAGGAATTTCTTCATCCTCATAGGCCTGGGAGTGCTACAGGAGACCGGGGCTTATTTCATCCCTTATCTATAACCATATAAGACAGACATTCCTAGAGTGGATTTTAGAGACCTCCCCCTAGGAACGCATTCTCTCAGGGCTGTTCCTTGCTGAGAAAAAGAATTCAGTGGTATGTCTCCTATTCACTTTTGTAAGAAGAGAAATACAGCTCTGTTCTGCCTGGCTCCCAGGCACTCAGACCTAATGGTTATCTCTCTTGTTCCCTGAACATTGCTGTTATCCTGTTCTTTTTTCAAGGTGCCCAGATTTCATATTGTTTAAACACACATGCTTTATGAACAACTGTGCAGTTAACACAAACATAACAGGGTCCTGAGGCGACATACATCCTCAGCTTACAAAGATGATGGGATTAAGAGATTAAAGACAGGCATAGGAAATCACAAGAGTATTGACTGGGGAAGTGATAAATGTCCATGAAATCGTCACAATTTATGTTCAGAGATTGCAGTAAAGACAGGCATAAGAAATTATAAAAGTATTAATTTGGGGAACTAATAAATGTCCATGAAATCTTCACAATTTATGTTCTTCTGCTATGGCCTCAGCCGGTCCCTCCATTCGGGGTCCCTGACTTCCCGCAACATTATGCACTATGGATGTGGAAAATATCATAAAATAATAAAAACAATTCCTTATACTTGTCTTATAGTGTATATTTTTAATGGTTGTTTGTGTGAGTCATTTGTAGTATGAGATTAATTTGGGAAGACCTTGAAGAGTTTAATTTCAAGTCTCCTTTAAGGGGGACAGAGTTAGTTTGAAAAATAGAGCTTGAGGTGTTTTAGACTGGTAGCGCAACATGTATAAAAATCAGAAAAGGTGAGAAGACAAGTTATATGTGGAGGACAGTCAGCATATTCTTGATACAATACAATTCTTAGTGCAATAACTTTGTACTAGCAAAGTTACTTTTATTAAGTCTAATTAAATTGAATTTAATGCCCTGTCTAAAAATTTAGTATAAGCTATTGATAGGGGGTTCCCTTTCCAATTGTTAATCATACAAAGGTCTTGGCATCTTATTTTGAACAAAATATTCCAGAAGGTTCTTTCATATTCAGTCCATATTGGTGGCCAGTGAGCAATACATTTTCTAAGGTTGCATGGACATTATATTCTGCTGACTTTCTGATGGGTTACATAAAAATTTCTGGGCCTAGAAATACCAGTGCTTAGAGACCTGTCTATCCATATGCACCCTGAAGTCACCACCACTGAGACATGTTGACTTTTATGGGAACTGGCACAGAGCAGAGTCCACATCAAGCTGGAAGTGTATGTCCTTTTCTCAAAGTCACTTGGCTTTCGATTGTCCCTTCTGCACATCTACCATAAAAGTTGCATAGTTTTCAGGCTTTCACCAAAACCACTAGAAATTTTTTTTTAATAAAATCTACCTCCTGCCCTCCAACACACATAAAATAAGGAAGATAATGACCTGGCCATCTGTTTATTGGTGGTAGGAGTAAGGGCAAAGAGATATTATTTAATATTTTAATGATTTATCTTCTCTTTTGCTGCCCTGATCAGTTAGATTTTTAGAATCTTCTCTAAGGTTCTTGTGGTAAACTCTAACAGATTTTTCCCTGGCTTTAGCATTTTGATAAAATCATTCCAACATAATGGACATAGTAAGAACAAAAGGAGTCCCTGAGATGGCTAGCGTCATAGGTGATTTCCAACAGGACTTCAAACCCTGAAAATTATATATAAATATTTGTGTGTTTGAATTTCTTCTGGAGGTAGGGCTACAGCTTTAAATTTTTCTTATAGGACTTTTTTACTTCCAGAAGTTTCACTTTGGACCACTAATTTACAGCTAGTCCAAATGAGCATATCTGTTAATATAAGTAAAAATGCGCATGTAGGGGCAGCATTTTTTTAAAGTAAATCTTATGGAGTTTTTCTTTTTATCTTTTTATCTCATGATAGGACTGAATCAACCCCCCTGTAACTGGTTCTTCTTGCTTCCCTGCACTCTATCCATTACCCTCTGATTTCTTCCTGACAACTGTCCTGTGTTCTATAATTATAGGGTCTTATTATCAACTGGTTGATAAATTAATGTAAAGACCACGACAGTAAGAAAAGGGACCTGCATCACCACCTACTTGCTGTGTGCTCCCAGGTGACTTTCTTATCCTCTCTGTGCCTTCTTTTTCTCTTATACGTAATGAGGTTAATGGCTAGTGTCTCTCTCACAGGCTGGTTACGAGAATGAATTCAATTAATACATGTAAAGCTCTTGTAATAGGACCTGGCACAAAGTAAGCACCACGTATGTGGCAGTTATTATTTATATCCTAGGAATATTTGTATTTTAACAATTGACAACTAAAAATGTAAGTATTTTTAAAGCTCCCAAATTATTAACCAGAAAACGGAATTAATGTTTAGGACATCAGGTCTTGTTCA
This sequence comes from Hylobates moloch, assembly GCF_009828535.3. Taxonomy (NCBI): domain Eukaryota; kingdom Metazoa; phylum Chordata; class Mammalia; order Primates; family Hylobatidae; genus Hylobates; species Hylobates moloch. The sequence continues at coordinate 217,776,158 of NW_026652276.1, forward strand.
GTGTCCTCAAATCTCATCATCTGCTTTTGTACATTTTCTGTGAGACCATCTAGAACAGGAGCAATAGCTTAGCCTTTCTATCTTTATGAATTATGTGGTGCAAGTAAGCTGAACACACATAGTGGTATAGTGAGTGAACTATAGCATTACAATGAAGAGACATATAACTCAGCTCAGGTTATTCATATTCTTTAGGTTTCAACTTCAATATCAATACTTTGAAAAGGCTTTCTTTGGCCTCCATGTTTTGTTAGTTGTCCCATTAGAAAAGTCCTAGAACATAACTATTTAATATCTGATTTTCCCATAGAGAATAAGCTTCATGGCCAGAGTGGAGAAAGCTATCTCTGCCATGTCCAGTCTAGCATCCAGCAGAGTGGTCTTTATATGGCACGTGTTCTATCACTACTTGTTAAACAATAGATAATACCTACGTGTTCCAGTGAGTGACTACTTCAGCTTTGTTACAACTTACTTCATAAGGTTGCTGGAAGAATTCATTTGAATTATGTATATAAAGTGTCTATTATGGTAGCTGGAACAGGGAATACTTGACCTATGAGAGCTTTTTATGAATTGTCATTTGGAGAATCTGTTTTCTTTAGATTGAGTTCTTAAAATTTCCTTCTTCCCATTTCTGTTTATTCTCATTTCCAAACCTGCAAACTTTGTATCTCCTTTCTGAAATTATGCATTAAAGTAGTCTGATCAGTTCTGCCCTCAAAATCTTCTGACATCAGAGATTGAGACCATCCTGGCTAACACAGTGAAACTCCGTCTCTACTAAAACACAAAAAATTAGCCAGGCATGGTGGCGGGTGCCTGTAGTCCCAGCTACTCTGGAGGCTGAGGCAGGAGAATGGTGTGAACCTGGGAGGCAGAGCTTGCAGTGAGCAGAGATCGCACCACTTCTCTCCAGCCTGGGTGACAGAGTAAGACTCTGTCTCAAAAAAAAAAAAAAAAAAAAAAAGAAAAAGAAAAAGAAAAAATCTTCTGACATCTGAAAGAGAAACAGGTATGATAGTTGCCCTTTGTCCTCAACCAAATGAAGAGGAACAATCATAACAATAATATTGGGAAATGACTTTTATCAAAGTCTGAGTAATCAGTTATCCCCTAGGGTGGGCCATGTCAGGATTTTCATAAAGGTGTCAAAGACAACAGGAAAGAGAATTATAAAAACTTCAGCCATTTGGTAACAAAAGACAAAGGAGATGACACTTGCCAGGTTACTTCAATAAACCTGCTGGATAATTGCACAAAGAGCAGAGAAAACGTTCACTTTTTTAAAGTTATTTTAAATTTATTCCTTTTATTTCCTTTCTTTACTGAAGGAAATGAATAAATATGAATATAAGAAATAACGGCTGGGCGTGGTGGCTCATGCCTATAATCCCAGTAGTTTGGGAGGCCGAGACAGGTGGATCACCTGAGGTCAGGAGTTTGAGACCAGCCTGGCCAACATGGTAAAACCCTGTCTCTACTAAAAATGCAAAAATTATTTTTAATTTTATGCACCACCTGGGCGTGGTGGCAGGTGCCTGTAATCCCAGCTACTCAGGAGGCTGAGGTAGGAGAATTGCTTGAACTCAGGAGACGGAGGTTGCAGTGAGCCGAGATCACACTACTGCACTCCAGCCTGGGTGACAGAGCAAGACTCTGTTGAAAAAAAAAAAGAAAGAAAGAGAGAAAAAGAGACTAAGAAAGAATTGGAAGGAAAGCTTTTCAAGACTTTTCATCAATTTCTCATTTCTATGTTGCCCAGAATGTCTTTTCTTGTTTTCTCCAATTATTTTTGTGGCAATTATTTGTGTATCCCATATTAAATCTCTAATTCCCTTTATGATTGCAGGTGCTTTTCTTCTCTGCCTGATAGTTTTCACAGGGGCCAAAAGATTGACATCCAGGACATTAATGGTCCTCATTATAAAACTCATCTTTGCCTCCTCTCCACAGGACATCGAATAGGACTATTTCAGGATAACATTTATGGACAAGCATTCACTGATCACTATAGTTAGAAACCTAATTGTATTCCTCATTTATTTGGGCTTCAATATTATTAATTTATATTTCACATCCATAAGTGCTTATAATTGTCAATAAACTGCCAAAAAATGAAAAGTGCCGTAGGTGCTCTGAGAGCTGGAAATTCAGAGGTGAAACAGATTATGACGTGAAAAACTCAAGAGAATAGAAACCAGGTTCTCATTAAAAGAGTTTCTTTAAAACACTTCTAGTGAATGCCATCTGGCCTGGTGATATTTTTTTATTTAATTTGCCCAATAGCTGAAGAACATTCTGTGAATTTAGCACTATTGGATTGCTATCTCTGACCTCAAGTTAAAAAGACATTTTGGCGGCCGGGCGCGGTGGCTCACGCTTGTAATCCCAGCACTTTGGGAGGCCGAGGCGGGCGGATCACGAGGTCAGGAGATCGAGACCACGGTGAAACCCTGTCTCTACTAAAAATACAAAAAAAAATTAGCCGGGCGTGGTGGCGGGCGCCTGTAGTCCCAGCTACTCGGAGAGGCTGAGGCAGGAGAATGGCGTGAACCCGGGAGGCGGAGCTTGCAGTGAGCCGAGATCACGCCACTGCACTCCCGCGGGGGTGATAGAGAGCGCCCCCGTCTCAAAAAAAAAAAAAAAAAAAAAAAAAAGACATTTTGGCAACAGGATATTCCATGTTATTAACTTCAGTACCCACAAAGGTAAAAATTTCATTTGGTCCCTCTGATTTCAATCTTTTTTTTAATCTCTGTGGAATGCTTTAAAAAATGTGTGTATGTGTGTGTGTCTGTGTCTGTGTGTATGTGTGTGTGTGTGTATTTTTTATCTTTTTTTTTTTTTTGGTAATAGCCATCCTGAATATTAAATATCCGAAAAGCTATGAGGTGATAGCTCTGTGATTTTTTTTCTTTTTTTTGTCTTTAAGTTCCTGGATACATGTGCAGAATGTGCAGGTTTGTTATGTAGGTAAATATGTGCTATGGTGGTTTGCTGCACCTATCAACCCGTCACCTAGGTATTAAGTTCTGCATTCATTAGCTATTTGTCTTAATGCTCTCCCTCCCCTAGCACCCCCCACCCACCATGACAGGCCCCGTGTGTGTTGTTCCCCTCCCTCTGTCCTTGTGTTTCATTGTTCAGCTCCCACTTATCAGTGAGAACTCTTTGTGGTTTTGATTGGCATTTCACTGATGATTAGTGATGATGAGCACCATTTTACATGCCTATTGGCCATTTGTATGTCTTCTTTGGAGAACTATCTATTCTATTCAAGTCCTTTGCCTGTTTTTAATCAGGTTATTTGCTTTTTGCTATTTTTGTTCTTTTGTATTCCTTTTTTGCTATTGAATTGTAGATATTTCTTTAAGAAATTTTTTTGATATTTAATATTTTGGATATTAACCCGTTGTCAGATACATGGTTTGCAAATATTTTCTCTTATTTCATAAATTGCCTTTTCATTCTGTTGATTGTTTCATTTTTTGTACAGAAGATTTTTAGTTTCATGTACTTCCACTGGCCAGTTGAAAAGAGTATGGTAGTTCCTTAAAAAATTAAAGAACTACTATGTGGTAAAATCAGTCACAGATGGACAAATATTACACTGTTCCAGTTATATGAGTAATCTAAAATAGTCAAACTTACAGAAGCAGAGATAGAATGGTGGGTGGTAGGGGCTGGGGAAAAGGGAAAATGGGGAGTTGCTGTTTAATTAATGGCTATAAAGTTTAAGTTTTACATGACAAATAAGTTCTAGAGACGTGTTGTACAACATTGTGCCTATAGTTAACAATACTGTATGTAAACTTCAAAATTGTTAAGAGGGTTGATCTAACATTATATATTCTTGCTGTAAAATGTGAATAGAGGTTCCACTTCAAAGAGAGTTTCCTCCCCATCTAATTAAGAACAAATAGTAACTTCTCTTAGAAAGAAACTTTATTCAAACACCTGGGCTAACATTCTTAAATATCTGCTAACTGTAATAAAAAAATCAATATACTTTGTGTTCTTAGCGCCCACAATTTAGCCTAAATATTTGCCCTGGCATGCTTATACTGGTCCAAGCAAGCACTGAGTCATAGGCTGTTCCTCTTCTTTATTTGGAGGTGTTTTTACCTACCTCGGCATTCCACAAGTTACTTCCTCCTTCCTTTGTTCTCCTCTGCCTTTGCCTCTTTTGAAAAGTTCTAAGTTGCTAGTCTATCAGGACAAATACAGAATGTGAGGTCCCATTCCGGCCAACGGAAACCAGACACAGCAGTAGGGTGGACGCATCAGGTTATAAATGACCCTGTCTCCTTTGTTCAATGTATTCTTGTGGCAAAACTGATGGCAAGTGTACCCTTTCTGCAGAAAGTAAAAAAGTGGCCTTGCTGAGAAAATTAAATTTATGTTCAAGTGCTGTTTCTTTATGACACTGGGGAACAAGCATTTCTAACATTGCCAGAGTTAAACCAATAAGGAAAAGAGAAGAACAAAGAGGCAGGAGAAAACTTTTGGAGGTGACGGATATGTTTATGACCTTGATTGTGGTGATAGTTTCATGGTTGTACACATACATCAAAAGTCACCAAACTGTATATTTTAAATATATGCACTTTTTCTATATCAATTATACTGCAATAAAACTGTTAAAATATATACTGTATATACTTTTTATATTCACATATAATAACTTTGCCTATGTGTTTCTACAGTTCTATGAATTTTAACACATGTATCAATTTGCATAGCTATCACTACAATCAGAATACAGGACAGTTCCATCATCTTAAAAGACTCCCTTTGTTCTCTTTTTGTAGTCATAATCTCCTATTCCCCCTGAATCTGACAACTGCTGGTCTGATCTGTATAGAGTATAAGCTTTTGGAAAGGAGATATTTCAATCAGCAAAATGCCATTGAGATTCATCCAACATGTGGCATGTATCAATAGTTCATTGTTTCTTATTACTGAATAGTATTCCATTGTATGAATGTACTATGATTTATCTATTCTCCCATCGAAGGCCATTTGGGCTGCTATACACATTTGTGTACAGTTACCTGAATATAACTTTTTTATTTATCAAGTGTGAACATGTAAGAGTGAGAGTGAGATTGTTAGGTCACATGGTAAATGGAGATTTAACTTTATGAGAAACTGCCAGCCCGGTGCGGTGGCTCAAGCCTATAATCCCAGCACTTTGGGAGGCCGAGGCAGGCGGATCACGAGGTCAGGAGATCAACACCATGCTTGCTAACATGGTGAAACACCGTCTCTACTAAAAATACAAAAAAAAATTAGCCAGGCGTGGTGGCGGGCGCCTTTAGTCCCCGCTACTTGGGAGGCTGAGGCAGGAGAATGGCATGAACCCCGGAGGCGGAGCTTGCAGTGAGCAGAGATCATGCCACTGCACTCCAGCCTGGGCGACAGAGCCGGACTCTGTCTGGAAAAAAAAAGAAAAAAGAAACTGTCAAACTGGTTTCCAGAATGACTAACTCATTTTTCATTCCCTCTCATAATATATGAGAGCTCTAGTTGCTCCTCTTCATTGATAGCACTTGATACTGCAAGTATACTTTATTTTAGCCATTTCACAAAGCTTGATGGCTCTATCTCATGGCAGTTTTAACTTCCATTTCCCTTTGTACAATTTTCAGAGATTTCTCTGGGTACTTTAATTCACACAATTAACTTTATTGATGTTTTCCCCACTTGAAGTAGATCCTTACTACCGTATAAATCCACTTACCCATCCTCCATTATGTTGTAGGTGTCTTATACATTACATCCACACACATTGAAAACCTCATCAGACATTGTTATAATTTTTGCTTCCAACTGTCCAAATATATTTTATAAAACAAAATAAGAGAATATTATATTTATTCTGATTTCAACATTTCTGTTGTTCTTCCTCTATTTCCAATGTTCCAAGTTTTCTTTTGGTATCATTTCTCTTATGTCGTAAAAACTTCTTTACAATTCTATTATAATAAGTCTGCTATCCACAAATCCTTTTAGTTTTCCTTAATCTGAAAATCAGGAATTTCATTCTTGAAGGATATTTCTGCTGGATATAGAAGTCTGCATTGTACTTATTTTCATCCAATATTTTGGAAATTTTGTTACACATCTTTCTGGCCCCATAATTTTTGATAAGATATCCACAGTCATTTGATTCATCATTGCACTGTAAGTATGCATCATTTTTCCCTGGTTACTTTTAAGATTTTTTCTTTATCTTTAGTTTTAAGCAATCTAATTATGATATTATTGATATTGATTTCTTTGGGTTCATCTGGTTTGCAATTCGCTGGGCTTCTTGAATCTGTAGGTAAATGTCTTTTACCAAATATCAGGAGTTTTCAACCCTTATGTTTTTCAAAATTTTTTGCACTACATTTTTTTTCTTCTTTCTGGGCACAGATGGCATGGAGATTAGACATTTTGGTATTTGTCCACATGTCCTTTTTCCTGTATTTAACTTTTTTCATCTTTTTATTTTCCATTATTTATATTGGATAACTTCTACTGATCTGTCTTCAAATTCAGTGACTTCTCTATCTTCCTCAATCTTCTATCAAGCCCATCCAGTAAGAGTATTTTTTGCTTGCTTATTTGTTTCTGGTTACAATATTTTTCAGTTCTGAACTTTCCATGTGGCTCTCTCTTAGATGAAGGATGATTCCTCTGTGTCATCTCAATGTTGAAGTTTAACAGTTCTTTTCTCATGCAAGTTGAAATTTCCTTTGTTCTTCAGAAGCCAAGTAATTTTTGGATTGTATCATAACCATTTTGAATGTTTTGTTATAAGATTCTGTGTTTCACTTTATCTCTGTAGAGATTACTAATTATATTTTTAAGAAGGTAACCATCCTGTCCGGATGCAGGCTGCAAGTCCTGATCTATCTTCTGTGGGTTGTGATTCCAATGTCAGTGCAGCTTTCAAAGCCTTTGAAGGGCTACTGAGATCTATGCCATGTGTGCAACACCCAGTGGTCAATGTAGGACTCAAATGTGGTCTATCCTGTAGTTCAGTTATCAAAGCCTATGTACGCTGTTTAGGGTCCTATTCATTTATGCTCAGTTTTGAGATAAGCCCAAAACTTTATAAGGGACTTTGTGAGATCATATTCTCCCTTTTCCCTGTGATTACCTCAGTACTCCCTTTACACTTCTCCATCAAATAAGCTACAGTTTTATATATTCTGCTGTGCTGTGTAATTTCTTGGACTACACCTGTGTTTGAAGTTAAGAGGCAGGAGGACAGAGAGGCAGAAAAGTTAACAAGAGATCCCCTTCCACTTGGGGCTATGGCTCCTTTAATAGGAAAGTCCTCTCTTTCAGTTTTAGGCTTCTGCCACAGAATTGTTTGGGGGCTTATATGTAAGAAAACACAGGAAAAAGAAGAAAAAAATGGAAAATTTTCTCCATTTCATCTGCACGTAAGAAGACCCTTCTCCTTATTCTTGAGCTGGGACTAGAAGGCTTTTCCTGAAGTTCTCTCTGTCTTCTCTGATGCCACTGAAGAATTTCAGGCTGAATTGAGTTCAGTCAGAGGGTAATGGAGGAAAATCACGGTAAACTTACCACCCATCCAGTGAGCTCTTCTTGCCTATCCTTCTGCTACTATTTTTAATGGACAATTTTTTAGAACAGTTCTACATTTACAGAAAAACTGATCAGAGAGTACAGGGAGTTTCTATATCCTCCTTTTATCTCACATGCAGTTTCTCATATTATTAACTTTTTACATTAGTATGCTACATTGGTGACAATTAATGAACTTATATCCCTATATTAAGTAAAGTCCACAGTTTATTCAGGCTTTCTTAGTTTTTGCCAAATGTTCTTTTTCTGTCCCAGGATTTCCATAATGTTCTCTTTGGGAAGCAAGCCATTATATGTAGCCCACACTTAAGGAGTGAGGAATTATGCTCTCATTCTTTAAGATGGAGTATCTACCTAATGTATTTGGGATTCTTCCGCACAGATTTGTTGTTTTCCTTTTCTGTTTATTCATGTATTCAATTATTTATTTATACTATAATGGATTAATAGATATTTATTTTACATGTGGGTTATAATCCAATACTGTTTTATTTATTTTTCTGTTAGAATTGTTCCATTTTTGGCCATTGGGAACTCTCTCAGTTTTCTCCTGTGTCAATTTCATATGCCCCCACATTTTTTAAAGCACTTCCTTACTTTCTGGCATTGCAAGATGCACCAGGTTCATCTTGCATATTTCCCGGTCCAGTACCAGCATCAGTTAATCTGGTTTTAAGGAAACCTTAGTTTCTTTCCTTCCTAAAGAAGCCTTAGTTTCTTTCCTTGGAAAATGGTATTAGAAATCAATATCTGGGAATTAGGTGTTCATTTCACTACTGGGGAGTCAATCATTTTAGCCTTCTTCCACAGAAAGAGAAGAGAAATATATGTGTATATATGTGTATATATACACATATATACACACACGTATCTATACATAATTAATCTATAGTCACTTATATCTATATTAAGGTAAACATGAGTTGTTACTGATGTCGCCAACTGTAGCACATTAGCACACATCATTCTAGAATTCTCCCTTTGGTTATTTGTAGATTACCACCCCCACATTGAGAAACCCACTCCCACAATATGCCATCAATTTATTATTATTGGATTCCACTGATTATCTGGAAACTTATTGGTAACAAATTCTCATGCTTCAAAAAGTTCCATCTGTTCTGAATCAAATTGAGGCTTTAATTCAAATGAAAGTTTTTTTATTTTTTCCTTTCTCCCATCCCAGGCTTGGAAACTTGCATCTGGAGATGAATGGATGTTCTATCTTTTATCCTTTAATCTCTTAAAATCTTCCTTTCCTACTTCCTTTCCTTCCTTTCATTGGAAACCTGCATCAGGAAATGAATGTATGTTTATCTTTTATCTTTTCATCTCTGAAAATCTTCCTTTCCTACTGGCAGTACTCTTCCTCCAGGATCCTCCACAGTTGGGCATGGAAAGGGGAATGATTTCACCTGATTAGGGGTTTTATGATGTAGTATTAGCAACTTTGGCACAGCTAATACCCACATATGGGCCCTTTCCGAGATGGGGTACTTCTGTGATATGGAGGGACTCCTCTACATGAGGAATTCCACCGAAACATTCTCTATTTAGTACCCCCCATCAGCTAGTCCTCTGGCAATACATTTCAAGCATACTCTATCTGTTGAGGTTGCATGTCCCCTTTTTGACATGACTTTTCCTGGATGGCCCATGGTTAGTTACCTTTTATCTACTCTAGCTTGTGCATATACCTTCCTTCCCTGTGTTTATTGTATAAATGTCTTCCTCATTTATCTCTTTTTCCTAATTTGGCTCTCATAGGCAGCTTCAGCTAGATGATACCTTTTAAAGGTTTTTTTTTTTTTTTGGAAAGAATTAAGCACAAATCTATGTGTTCTCCAATATTTTGTCTTGAATCTCTCACATTACTTGGTTTGATCTGGAGGGTGTACCTCCCTCCACTCCTTTGTAGGTAGGAAGAAAAAGGCAACTGAAAACACTCCAAAAACTCCCTAAGAATCTCCATTCACTAGTATTCCCACCCAATTATTTTTCTAGCATCCTTTATGTACTTTAGACTTGGATAATGCAGTAATTTTTGTCATATTGGATTTGGCCATCACTTTAGAAAATCTTAGCATAGGTGCTCTGCCAACTAGCTTTAGTATTGTTGTTAAATGAGACTGCAAACAAACAAAAACTAGCTCTATTAACACATTTTAATGTATCTCTAGATATATACTAGGCAAACACATACAGTGTTGTTGGACGGTATGTCTGCCCTTTATCTAGTACTACTTTCATTTTCACTGAGTTGAGCATTGATGAAGGTCATCTTTGCCTCTATTACTTTAGACCTCAACCAAGGGTCAATCCATAGTGGTAAGTATCTCCTTTATTTTCTTACAGTGTTGCTTTGTCTCCTCTGTCTTCCTTCAGAGTCAAATATAATTTCCAGGCAGATGGTCCTGTCTCACAAATTAACCCACTTAGGACTTGCCACATATACGATATCACTATAAAGGAACAAATGAGCCAGCAACAAAGGGAAAATTAAGGTTCTTTACTGTTTCCACCAAGGGTCCACCCACCCCAATCCCAGGGTTGCCATCAATTGAGGAAGGAGGACTACAAATCCTGTAGATAATTGTACCAATGACATATTGCTATAGCAGACTATGCTATGGTGAAGGCAGGTGTCCCAGGAGAAAGCAGAAGTGCACAGAGTTTCTTAAGGCCTAGACACAGAAATGACATAACATCACTTCTTCCACATTTTCTTGACCATAGCGAGTTGTAAAGTCTGCCAAGATTCAACATTTCAAGTACAGGGAAATGGACTCTGTTCTCATTGGGCCCCGTATTATGTTATGTTACATATACCACGTGCTATGGTATATGCAAATGTCCCATGTCTCCCTTTCAGCTATGTCCCAGGACATCTAGGACCAGTAGCTATTCTACAAAAAGCCAAGGACACTTGGAAAACAGTCTAGGTTTCTACACTTGGCTAAAATATGAAGAGCGAATTGGGGTTAAGACTAATCAAATAATTCATCTGAATTTCTTAAAAGGGACTCTTGAAATATAAGGGACTCTTGAATTCTGTATTCAACATAAAAGCGTTGAAGAAGCAAAATTGGTTGTGATTATTTAAAAATATTTAACCTGGACTTATTCCAGCCAGTGGATGTAAAAATAAAAGGGTTGGTTTGTTGGGTCTCTGTAAAGGGAACAATTAAGAACAAAACTTGAGTTGGATCAGAGTTCACGTAGGAATAGCTTATTCCTAATGTTTTGAAATGGATAAAAGCAGTAGTTTTATCTTTACCTCTGAGTGGAGATTGTAAAGGGGCCAATATTCGTTTATCTTTAAGAATGAATCTATAAACATAAAAGTTCCATCATTGACTCTTTTCTTTAATTTTTTTGACTTATGAACAGATAACTATACTCCATACAGAAATGAACTCTGAAGACATAGCATGATGGCATAGTTACCAAAATACCACATTGTAGTCATATCAAACTTAGAATAAACTTCTATCATTAATACGATAGATTAATTATTAGTTAATACTATTCTGTGTAATTATTAAGCACAGGAAATAAATCAACTTATGTAAATTTTTGAAGTTAATATGTCTTTCCTAGTAAAGACATCTTTTATTAATAAAAATCGGTTTTCTTTGTTACTACTTACATTATCTTTAAATTGTACCAATCAGCTTTTTTGTTTACATATACATACATTATCTTTAAATTGTACCAATCAGCTTTTATTTTTGTTTGCATATATCCACTAACTAATAGTTCAAAAGCTATTTTCTAATTTTAAATTTTGATTCACCTCATGTTGTCCACCTCAGCCTGGGACTAAAACTCCTTTTGTTCTTTCCTCCCATTTTTCTCATCTTTTCCTCTTGCCGATTTTTTTTGAGACTTCTCAGCTATTCCCTGTCTGGAAGATTATATGCCAGATGTCTTACATGCCAAGACTGTGGTTATAGTAACCCTACATCACTGAGCTTTGGATGAGAGGTCAAAAGCATAAGAACATGATCACGGGCTTTACCATGGCAGGTAACAAAATGAAGGAGGGGAGGAAGAGGCAGAGGAAAGCACTGTAAAGTGACATAAGTATAGAGACAAACTAGTGCTCAGGAAAGAAGGCTGCAAGTTAGATGTCCTGGTCAAAAGCCAATAACTCTTGGCACACATGCTCTTTTATATCTCCCAACTAGCTGAGATTCCTTCACAGAGTGCCTTTCTAGAAAAGGGAGGGAGATATGAAAGAAGTTGGGAGAAACACAGACAGGATTCAGGGATTCTAGACCAACCTACCAGGTTTCTCCAAGGAGTCAAACTTACGGGAAGGTATGGTGTGATGTCAGGGAGAACAGGAAGGATTCTGTCAGGAATTCTCCTGGTATTACGCCTACAGAACCCTTTGACAAGGCAGTTGTAATTATTTTAAATTTTTTTTTTTTTTTTTTTGCATCAAACTAACCAAACTTGGACATTTTATTAGCTCTTTATGACAGCATGCTTTGGTATTCTTCCGGATTGTGTGAGAATGTACTTGAGGAACAGTTTCCTTTCATTTAGGTCTACCAAGATTTTTTCCTGTCCTCTTATATGAATTCTCAAGGGTTTTTTTTTTGCCAAATGTTTTGCTTGTTTTCTTTTTGTTTTTTGTGTTTGTTTGTTTTTTGGTTTTTGTTTTGGTTTTGGTTTTTACCTCATTTTCTAGGCTCTTTCCTTGGATCTGGAATTGTTGACTGTACCAAGTTTTGGTGTCATTATCTGACTTTAATCATTTTCTTAAATCAGCCTACAGACATCCACACCTTAGAGAGGTTATCAGTTACCTAATAAACATTTCCTGCATCCCAATGTCCAACATTCCTTTGAAAGTAAAAGCATAGTGCTATAATTTGGATATGTTTTGTTTGACTCCACCAAGTCTTATGTTGAAATTTGATCTCCAGTGTTGGAGGTGGGCCTGGTGGGATGTGTTTGGGTTGCGGGGATGGATCCTTCATGAATGGGGTGGTGTGATTCTAGCAGGAGTGAGTGAGTTCTTAGTCTTAGTTCCTGTGAGAGCTGGTTGTTTAAAAAAGCCTCTTTTTCTTTCTTGCTTTGTCTCTCACCGCATGATCTCTGCACTCACCCACTCCCCTTCACCTTCCACTATGGTTGGAAGCTCACTTAGGCCCTTATCAGAGGCAGATGCTGGTGCCATGCTTCTTGTACAACTGCAGAACCAGGAGCCCCACAAATCTCTTTACTTTTTCAATTACCCAGGCCGAGCATGGTGGCTCATGCCTGTAATCCCAGCACTTTGGGAGACCAAGGCGTATGGATCACTTGAGGCCAGGAGTTCAAGACCAGCCTAGCCAACATGGCAAAACCCTGTATCTACTAAAAATACAAAAATTAGCTGGGTATGGTGGCGTGCACCTGTAATCCCAGCTACTCAGAAGCCTGAAGCAGGAGAACCACTTGAACCCAGAAAGCCGAGGTTGCAGTGAGCTGAGATGGTGTCACTGCACTCCAGCCTGGTAGACAGAGTAAAACTCCATCTGACAAAAATAATAAATAATAAATAAATAAATAAATTACCCAGCCTCAGATATTCCTTTATATCCACACAAATGGACAAAGACACATAGTTTGTTCATTTAAAAAATTAGTCTTAGGTAAAAAAACTTATTGCTAGAAAGAGCTCGTATACTTGCAAAAAAATCTAATCACACCAAATTGTAAATAATAGCAAATCCTCTCAGTAATGGGAGCAAAGGCAGTATGAAGAGAGGATAGTAAAGAAAAGCAAGGTAATCTTAGTTGCATGAAAGGGCACAAAAGTCAGGTTTAAATAAGACATAAGGAAGATTAAATAAAACTTGAGTGACTTCACTATTTTGCCTAAAGCCAAGTCTTTTTATTTTCAATTGTGAAGACAAGCTGGCACCCTGAGTAGGAGTATTTTAAGTTATGCACGGCTGTGCACAGTAGCACTTAAGAGGCAACATTGCCAGTCAGGCACTAAATCATAAAATGTTAGGGCTAGAAGGGAATTCAGAAATCATCACTTCCAACTTCCTAATTTTACAGATGAGGAAACTGGGACCAAAAGAGGTTAAGCAACTTGCCCATATCAACCATAATGATTCTGTGCATAGAAGCAATCAGCCACATCATTAGCCCAATGACTTGAGGGCTAGTTGCTCCATAGCCATGGCTTGGAGAGTTAAAACCATTTTCATTGGATTTCAGAAGCTGAAATGCAAGTTTTGTTTGTTTGTTTACTTTCTGAATATTTCTCTCTTGCCTTAAAGGGAAAGCGTTTGCTGTCTTTGGACTTCTTGTTCATTCTCTCTGCCTTCTCTCTGCTAAAACACTCAGAATAACTCTTTCAACTTTTGTAGTAATGGAAGCTGATTTAATTGGCTAGGACTACAAAATATCTTCTAATCAATATTACCAGAGAATAAATTTTTAGCACATATTTTCTGTAAATATGTTTTCTTCGTTTTATTTTATGACTTCATTGTCATTTAACCAATACCTTTAAGTTCATGTTAGCATAAAAAAGAAATAAGTATTTATTTCCAAAGCCTATGATGATTTTGCAAAGATGAGGCAGGTCTTAGGGACTTCTGTTCATATTTTTCCCCCACTTCATGATAACTGTTAATCTATAACATGTATTTGTACTTCCCAGAGTTTTTTTAAGTCTAGCAATATCCACTTCTATGATAGGAACTGCATAATTTGTCTATCCCTCTAGTTATCAGGCTGGAGAATTGGGGTTGTGGATAATAGAGGAATGAAGTACAATTCCCTAAAGAACTTTGCAAAATTACATATTCCCACTCAGATCTCAATTCCACTTCCTGGAAGATTCTGATAAGTCTTTTTTTTTTTTTTTCTATATCACTCTCTATCTCTATGAGAAGCTCTGGGAGTGGGTCCAGCAATGTATGTTTTAACAAGCCCTCCCAATGATTGTGATGCTCACTAAACTTTCAGAAGCACAGCTACAGAGTGTAGTTCCCAAACTAATAATGCTAATTTTCATGTGGAACATCTCAGTTAAAATAACTTCTACTTTCATCAGGTATATCTTCTGGGTCTTTTCATTGGCATTTCTGAAACTTGCTTATTTAAATCCCTAAGCAAGTCTGTAGGACTGAAGGTTACAGTGTTTGTTCCAAAGAGGATCTTTTCTCCTCAGCACCTTCCATGGGCACTAGGCAGTCTCCACTGCAGGTTTCCTGAGGCCAGCCCAAAATGCTCCTGTAATGAGGCCAGAAACTTATTACTTTAGGCTATCCTAAAGCACTTATAAAATCATTGCATACAGCATTAGGAGGGAAGTGCAAAACTAACTTCATTCTGTATAATGTTTATTTTTAACTTTAAAATCCTAAGATATTCTAGTGGTAACTTGGGATCTCTTATACAGCCAGATTTTACAAGTACAAAGAAAAAAGCATTCTACTTACAAAGGTCTAAAATATTGTTGTGAGAAAAACAGCTCTCTCTCTCTTTTTTTTTTTTTGCTAAAACTGAAGAACTAGTTTCAGTTTATATAGATACTTCCTCTGAGTGTGGGTGTCAATGTTTATATCCCTATGTATTTGGATGAATACAAATAAGAGTTTGTGGATGTGCCTATTTGATTGAACAGATCTCTGTGTTTAAGTCAACACAAACCTATGTTCAGCTGTAAGTAGGTATAGAGTTGTACTTCTTCTTGAAAGCATTCCTACAAATATATGCAAGACTAACGAGGTATTTGCTAAAGGATCTGTATATGAATGCCTTAGGTCTGATTTTAAACAAGGGTGAAAAAATTAACTTACCCTCTGCTGTTTTCCCTTCAAGAGCTACTTTGAATTTTTTAAGTACTATTTTCATACAACGATACATTCTTCCTTGTATAAGTTATATATTTTTTTCTATAATAAAAATATAATTTTTGTAAAAGAAATCACAAAAATATAATAATTTGAATTTAAGGTATTCATTTTTATGCTAGCATTTTTCCCTTTTTTCTTTTATAACTTCTAGAGGGGTGTTCTTTACATAATTCACTGTCCCCTCCTCTCTCTTCACTGCATTTCCTCCATGTTCTTTCCACACTGTCAGAATAAGCTTCATTTCAAAAATGCTCAGAGAAGGCACAGCAGTCAGGTATTTGGAATAACTAATTGGCTCAGAGATTGACCTCTAGCTAAAAAACTATTTCTAGCTATCGTAAACTAGAGATAAACACATAGCACATTAGGGCAAGATAACGTTATAATATATCAGGTATCAGGTGGAAACTTTGCATTTAAGAGGATTATGCAGGTGGGATAAGATGGCAGAACAGAAGCCTACACATTTTGTGCTACCTACTGGAGCCCCAAGTTTGAATAATGATCTGCACAAAAAAAGCACCATCATAAGAACCAAAAATAAGGTGAGCAACTAGAGTACCTGATTTTAACTTCATATTATAGAAAGAGGCACTGAGAAGGGCAGGAGAGACAGTCTTAAATCACAGATGCCACCCCTCCCCTCTCCCCTAGTAGGGGCTGTGCAGCACAGAGAGAGAAACTGTGCACTTTGGGAAGACAGAGCACAGCAACTGGGGGACTTAAATTGAACTCAGTGCTGCCCTGCCATAGCAGAGAATAAAGCTGTGTTGAGCTCAGCCAATGCCTGCTTATGAGTAGAGCATTTAAACCATCCCTAGCCAGAGGGGACTTGTCCATCTGAGAGGTCAGAACTTGAGTTTCTCGGCAGGCTTCACCACCACAGGCTGAAGTGTTCTGGGGTAATAGGTAAACTTGAAAGTCCGTCTAGGACACAGAGATTGCAATTTCTAGGCAACTGTTAGTGCCAGATTGGGCTTAAAGCCAGTAAACTAGGGTGGCGTGTGACCTAGGAACTGGCTAAGGGAGGGCTTACACCATCTCTCCCCCAACTCCAGGCAGTGCAGCTCATAGCAAAGAAAGTGACTCCTACCTTCTGCTTCAGGAGGGGAGAGTGAAGAGTGAAGATTAAAGAGTAAAGAGGCCTTTATCTTGCATCTTGGATACCAGCTCAGCCACAGTAGGATAGGAAGCTGGGCAGAGTTCTGGGGCCCCCATTCCAGGCCCTAGGTCTCAGACAATATTTCTAGACACACCCTGGGCGAAAGGGGAACCTGCTGCCTTGAAGGGAAAGACCAAGTCTGGGCAGGATTCTTCACCTGCTGACTAAAGAGCCCTTGGACCATGAATAACCACTAGCAATAACCAGGAAGTATTCAATGGGCATTGGGCTCTGAGATGTGCTGGCTTCAGAGGAGACCCAGCACATTCCTAGTTGTGGTGACTACAGTGAAAGACTCCTTCTGTTTGAGAAATGCAGAGGGAAAAGTAAAAGGGACTTTGACTTGCACCTTATGTACCAGCTGGGCCAGAGTGGGATAGAGCAACAAGCAGACTCTTGAGGTCCCCAAGTCCAGGTCTGAGCATTTGGATAGTATTTCTGAACCTGCCCTGGGCCCACTGCGCTGAAGATTAGGTATCCAGCCTGACAGCATTCACTATAAGCTGATGAAAGAGCCCTTGGGCTTTAAGCAAACATCAGCAGTGGCCTGGCAGAAGCTCTCATGGATTGGTGTTGGTGGTGGCTACAAGGAAAAGTTCCTTTACCTGTGGTAAGGGGAAGGAAGAGTGGGAATAACTTTGTATTACAGTTTGAGTGCCGGCTTAGCTGCAATAGAATAGAGTGTCAAGTAAATTGCTAATGTTTTTGACTATAATCCCTGGCTTCCAGATAGCATCTCTGGACATGCACAGGATCTAGGGGAACTTGCCACCTTGAAGGGAAGGGCCTTGGTCAAGGCTCAGTGCTCTGCTGGCTTCTGGTCTGACTCAGCACAGTTCCAGTGTTGGTGGCCACAGGAGTTCTTGCATCCCCACACCTCCAGTTTCAAGTGGCTCAGCAGAAAGAGAGAATGAGAGAGAGAAAGAGAGAGAGAGAGAGAGAGACTGACTGACTTAGTATGTTTGGGAGGAAATAAGGAAACAAGAGTCTTCACCTGGTAATGCAGAGAATTCCTCTCGCTTTTATAAAAGACCACCAAGGCAGTACCTCTACAAGTCTGCAAAAACCACAGCATTATTGGACTTGAGGCCTAAGTCCCTTTGAATACCTGGAAAGCCTTGCCAAAAAGAACAGCCACAAAAAAGCCACAACTCTGAAGACTACAATAAATATCCAACTCTTCAATGCACAGACACCAAAAAACATCTATAAGGGTCAACCCCATCCAGAAAAACATGACGTCACCAAATGAAAAAATGAGGCACCAGGGACCAATCCTGGAGAAACAAAGATATATGACATTTCAGAGAGAGATTTCAAAATAGCTGTTTTGAGGAAATGCAAAGAAATTCGAGATAAAACAGAGAAGAAATTTAGAATCCTATCAGATAAATTTAACAAAGAGATTGAAATAATTAAAAAATCAAGCAGAAATTCTGGAGTTAAAAAATGCAAGTGACATGCTGAAGAATGCATCAGAGTCTCCTAATAGCAGAATAGATGGTGCAGAATAAATAATTACTGAGCTCAAAGACAGGTTATGTGAAAATGCACAGTCAGAGGAGACAGAAAAAAGTATGGAAAAAAATGAAGCATGTCTACAACATTAGAAAATAGCCTCAAAAGGGCAAATCCGAGAGTTATTGGACTTCAACAAGACATACAAAAAGAGATAGGAGAAGAAAGTTTATCCAAAGGAATAATATCAGAGAACTTCCAAACCCAAAGAAAGACATCAGGTTTGTCAAAGATCAGATAGTTGTAGATATGCGGCATTATTTCTGAGAGCTCTGTTCTGTTCCATTGATCTATGTCTCTGTTGTGGTACCAGTACCATGCTGTTTTGGTTACTGTAGCCTTGTAGTATAGTTTGAAGTCAGGTAGTGTGATGCCTCCAGCTTTGTTCTTTTGGCTTAGGATTGACTTGGCGATGTGGGCTCTTTTTTGGTTCCATATGAACTTTAAAGTAGTTTTTTCCAATTCTGTAAAGAAAGTCATTGGTAGCTTGATGGGGATGGCATTGAATCTATAAATTACCTTGGGCAGTATGGCCATTTTCACGATATTGATTCTTCCAATCCATGAGCATGGAATGTTCTTCCATTTGTTTGTATCCTCTTTTATTTCATTGAGCAGTGGTTTGTAGTTCTCCTTGAAGAGGTCCTTCACATCCCTTGTAAGTTGGATTCCTAGGTATTTTATTCTCTTTGAAGCAATTGTGAATGAGAGTTCACGCATGATTTGGCTCTCTGTTTGTCCGTGATTGGTGTACAAGAATGCTTGTGATTTTTGTACATTGATTTTATATCCTGAGACTTTGCTGAAGTTGCTAATCAGCTTAAGGAGATTTTGGGCTGAGACGATGGGGTTTTCTAGATATACAATCACGTCATCTGCAAGCAGGGACAATTTGACTTCCTCTTTTCCTAACTGAATACCCTTTATTTCCTTCTCCTGCCTGATTGCCCTGGCCAGAACTTCCAGCACTATGTTGAATAGGAGTGGTGAGAGAGGGCATCTGTGTCTTGTGCCAGTTTTCAAAGGGAATGCTTCCAGTTTTTGCCCATTCAGTATAATATTGGCTGTGGGTTTGTCATAGATAGCTCTTATTATTTTGAGATATGTCCCATCAATACCTAATTTATTGAGAAGTTTTAGCATGAAGGGTTGTTGAATTTTGTCAAAGGCCTTTTCTGCATCTATTGAGATAATCATGTGGTTTTTGTCTTTGGTTCTGTTTATATGCTGGATTACATTTATTGATTTGTGTATGTTGAACCAGACTTGCATCCCAGGGATGAAGCCCACTTGATCATGGTGGATAAGCTTTTTGATGTGTTGCTGGATTCAGTTTGCCAGTATTTTATTGAGGATTTTTGCATCAATGTTCATCAAGGATATTGGTCTGAAATTCTCTTTTTTGGTTATGTCTCTGCCAGGCTTTGGTATCAGGATGATGCTGGCCTCATAAAATGTGTTAGGGAGGATTCCCTGTTTTTCTATCGATTGGAATAGTTTCAGAAGGAATGGTACCAGTTCCTCCTTGTACCTCTGGTAGAATTTGGCTGTGAATCCATCAGGTCCTGGACTCTTTTTGGTTGGTAAGCTATTGATTATTGCCACAATTTCAGAGCCTGTTATTGGTCTATTCAGAGATTCAACTTCTTCCTGGTTTAGTCTTGGGAGAAAAAAAAAAAAAAGACATCAACATTCAAGTACAAGAAGGTTATAGAACAACAAGCAGATTTAATCTAAAGAAGACTACCTCAAGGCATTTAATAATCACACTCCCAAAGTTCAAGGATAAAGAAAGGATTTTTAAAAATATATATATTTTTATTATACTTTAAGAAGTTCTAGGGTACATGTGCACAACATGCAGGTTTTGTTACATATGTATACATGTGCCATGTTGGTGTGCTGCATCCATTAACTCATCATTTACATTAGGTATATCTCCTAATGCTATCCCTCCCCCCTCCCCACACCCCACAACAGGCCCCAGTGTCTGATGTTCCCCTTCCTGTGTCCAAGTGTTCTCATTGTTTGATTCCCACCTATGAGTGAGAACATGTGGTGTTTGGTTTTTTGTCCCTGCAATAGTTTGCTGAGAATGATGGTTTCTAGCTTCATCCATGTCCCTACAGAGGACATGAACTCATCGTTTTTTATGGCTGCATAGTATTCCGTGGTGTATATGTGCCACATTTTCTTAATCCAGTCTATCACTGTTGGACATTTGGGTTGGCTCCAAGTCTTTGTGAATAATGGAAAGGATTCCCTATTTAACAAATGGTGCTGGGAAAACTGGCTAGCCATATGTAGAAAGCTGAAACTGGATCCCTTCCTTACACCTTATACAAAAATTAATTCAAGATGGATTAAAGACTTAAAGTTAGACCTAAAACCATAAAAACCCTAGAAGAAAACCTAGGCAATACAATTCGGGACATAGGCATGGGCAAGGACTTCATGTCTAAAACACCAAAAGAAAGGATTCTAAAAGCAGCAAAAGAAAAGAAACAAATAACATACAAAGGAGCTCCAATACATCTGTCAGCAGACTTTTCAGTGGAAAATTTACAGGCCAGGAGAGAGTGGCATGTCATATTTAAAGAGTGGAAGGAAAAAAAACTTTTAACCTGGAACACTATACTTGGTGAAAATATCCTTTAAGTGTGATGAAGAAATAAAAGACCTTGCCAGACAAACAAAAGCTGAGTGATTTTATTAACACCAGACCTGTCCTACAAGAAATGCTAAAGGGAGATCTTCAGTCTGAAAGAAAAAGATATTAACGAGCAAGAAGAAATCACCTGAAGGTACAAAACTCACTGATAATGGTACGCACAGAGAAAAACACAATTAGTATAACCCTGTAATTGTCATGTGTAAACTTCTCTTGACTTTAGTAGGAAGACTAAATGATGAACCAATGAAAAATAATAACTACAACAACTTTTCAAAGCATAGATAATAGTACAATAAGACATAAATAGAAACAACAAAAAGTTAAAATGTAGGGAGATGAAGTTAAGGTGTAGAGTTTTTATTAGTTTTCTTTACTCGTGTTTGTTCATGCAATCAGTGTCAAGTTGTCATCAGTTTAATGGGTTATAAAATAGCACCTTCAAGCCTTACAGTAACCTCAAATTGAAAAATACACAATGGATACACATACACAAAAAGCAATAAATCAAAGCATACTATCAGAGAAAATTACCTTTACCAAAAGGAAGACAAGAAGGAAGGAAAGGAGGAGAAGATGACAAAGCAATCAGAAAACAAATAACAAAATGGCAAGAGTAAGTTCCAACTGATCAATAATAACACTGAATGTTAATAAACAAAACTGTCCAATCAAAAGACTTAGGTGGCTGAATAGATTAAAAAAAATACCCAATGATCTGTTGCCTACAAGAAACACATTTCACCTCCACATATACATATAGACTAAAGATAGAGGGATGGAAAGAGATATGCCATGCCAATGTTAACCAAAAAAGAGCAAAAGTAGCTATACTTATATCAGACACAATGGATTTTAAAACAAATCTATAGAGAGACAAAAAGTGTCATTATATAATGATAAAGTCGTCAATTCAGCAAGACAACATAACTATTTTAAATGAACACGTACCCAACACTGGAGCACTGAGATATATAAAGCAAATACTATTAGAGCTAGAAAGACAGATAAGCCCTAATACCATAAGAGTGGGAGACTTCAACACCACAATTTCAGCAGTGGATTGATTTTCCAGACAGAAAATCAACAAAGAAACACCTGACTTAATCTGCACTATAGAACAAATAGATATAATAGATGTTTATAGAATATTTTTTTCTTTTTTTTTCTTTTTTGGAGCGGGGGGACAGAATTTTGTTCTTGTTGCCCAGGCTGGAGTGCAATGGTGCGATCTCAGCTCACTGCAACCTCCACCTCCCGGGTTCAAGTAATTCTCCTGCCTCAGCCTCCTGAGTAGCAGAGATTACAGGCATGTGCCACCATGCCCAGCTAATTTTTTGTATTTTTAGTAGAGATAGGGTTTCTCCATGTTGGTCAGGCTGGTCTCGAACTCCTGACCTTAGGTGATCCACCGCCTTGGCCTCCCAAAGTTCTGGGTTTACAGACATGAGCCACCTTGCCCAGCCAAGAAAAAAAAGGGCAAAGACCAAATAAATAAAACCAGAAATAAAAAAGGAGACATTACAACTGATATGAGTGAAATTTAAAGGGTTGTTAATGGCTACTCTGAATAACTATATGCCAATAAATTAGAAAATGTAGATGCAATGGACAAATTCCTAGAGGCATACAACCTACCAAGAGTGAGCCATGAAAAAACTCAAAACCTGAATGGATCAATAACAAGGAAGGAGATCAAAACCATGATAAAATATCTCCCAGTAAAGAAAAGCCTAATGGATTCACTACTGAATTCTACCAACATTTAAAGAAGAACTAATACCAATCTACTCAAACTGTTCTGAAACATAGAGGAGGTAGAAATTACTTCCATACTCATTCTCTGAGGTCAGTATTACCCTAATACCACATCTAGACAAAGACAAACAAACAAAAAAAAAAGAAAACTAAGTGCCAATATCTCTGATGAATATACATGGGAAAATCCTTAACAAAGTATTAGCAAACTGAATTCAACAATATAATTTTTTTTTTTTTTGAGACCATATCTTGCTCTGTCACCAAGGCTGGAATGCAGTGGCATGATCTCGGTTCACTGCAGGTGAGCCTCCCAGGTTCAAGTGATTCTCCTGCTTCAGCCTCTCAAGTAGCTGGGATTACAGGTGCATGCCACCATGCCCGGCTAATTTTTGTATTTTTAGTAGATACGGGGTTTCACCATTTTGACCATGCTGGTCTCAAACTCCTGGCCTCTAGTGATCCACCCGCCTCAGCCTCCCAAAGTGCTGGAATTACACTCGTGAGCCAGCACACCTGGCCTCAACAACACATTTAAAAGACCATTCATCATAACTAAGTGGGATTTTTTTTCCCAAGGATGCAAGAATGGTTCAACAGACACAAATCATTCAAAGTGATGCAGCATATCTACAGAATGAGTCACAAAAAACATATGATTATTTCAATTGATGATGAAAAAACATTTGATAAAATTCAACATCCCTTCATGATAAAAACTCTTAAAAAACTGGTTGTGGAAGGAATATACCTCAACACAATAAAAGCCATATATGACAGACCCATAGCTAATATCATACTGAATGAAAAAAAAAACCAAAAAACTGAGAGCCTTTCCACTGAGATCTGGAGCACAACAAGGATGTCCACTTTCACCAGTTATTAGACATGTTACTAGAAGTCTTATCTAGAGCAATCAGACAAGAGAAAGAAATGAAATGCATCCAAACTGAAATGGAAGAAGTCAAATTATTCTAGTTTGCAGATAATATGATCTTTTATTTGAAAAAACATAAAGACTGTACTAAAAAAACTTTTAGAAATGATAAATTCAGTAAAGTTTCAGGATACAAAAGTCAACATACAAAAATCAGTAGCATTTCTATATGTGAACAGTGACCAATCTGAAAAAGAACTCAAAAAGGTAATCCCATTTATAATAGCCACACATCAAATAAATTACCTAGGAAATATTTTAACCAAAGAAATGAAAGATCTCTACAATGAAAAGTATAAAATACTGATGAAAGAAATTGAAGAGGACACACACACAAAAATGGAAAGATGGTCCATGTCAATGGATGAAAGAATCAATATTGTTAAAATATCCATACTACCCAAGGCAATCTTCAGATTCAATGGAATCCATATCAAAATACTGATGACATTCTTCAAATAAATAGAAAAAAAACCCTAAAATATATGTGAAACCACAAAAGACCCAGAATACCCAAAGCTCCCCTAAGCAAAAAGAACAAAACTGGAAGAATCACATTACCTGACTTCAAATTATACTACAGAACTATAGTAAAAAGAACAGCATGATACTGGCATAAAAACAGACAATGGCATAAAAACAGACCATTGGAATAGAATAGAGAACCCAGGAACAAACTACAGTGAACTCATTTTTGACAAAAGTGCCAAGAACATACACCAGGAGAACAACAATCTATTCAATAAGTGGTGTTGGAAAAACTAGATATCCATATGTAGAAGGATGAAATTTGACCCCTATCTTTTACAATATATGAAAGTCAAGTCAAAATGAATTAAAGACTGAAATCTAAGACTACACACTATGAAACTACTACAAGAGAACACTGGGGAAAATCTCCAGGACATTGGATTGGCAAAGATTTCTTGAGTAATATCCCATGAGCACAGACAACCAAAGCAAAAATGGACAAATAGGGTTACACGAAGTTAAAAAGCTTCCATACAGCAAAGGAAATAATCAACAAAGTGAAGATACAACCTGCAGAATGAGAGAAAATATTGCAAACTACCCATCAGACCAGGGATAAATAAGGATAATACATAAGGAGCTCAAACAACTCAATAGAAACAAAAAATCTAATAATCTGATTTTAAAATGGGCAAAAATATTTGAGTAGATATTTCTCGAAAGAAACATAAAAATGGCAAATAAGCATATGACAAAGTGCTCAACATCAATTATCATCAGAGAAATGCAAATTAAAACTACAATGATATATCATCATACCTCAGTTAAATGGCTTTTATAAAAAAAAAAAATACAGTCAATAACAAATGCTGATGAGGATGCCAGTGAGGGTGTGGAGAAAAGGGAGCCCTTGTATGCCATCGGTAGGAATGTAAACTAGTACAACCACTATGAAGAATAGTTTGGACGTTCCTCAAAAACCTAAAAATAGAACTATCATATTATACAGCAATCCCACTGCTGGTTACATACCCAAAATAAAGGAAATCAGTATACTGAAGAGATATTTGCACTCCCATGTTTACTGTAGCACTATTCACAATAGCCAAGATTTGGAAGCAACCTAAGTGTCCATTAACAGAGGAATGGATAAAGAAAATGAAATGCTTATACCCAATGGAGTACTATTCAGTCATAAAAAATAATGAGATTCTGTAATTTGCAACAACATGGATGCAACTGGAGGTCATTATGTTAAGTGAAATAAGCCAGGCACAAAAAGACAAGCTTTGCATGTTCTTATTTATAGGAGATAGAAATTAAAACAATAGAACTCATGGAGATAGAGAATAGAAGATGGTTACCAGAGGCTGTGAACAGTAGTGGGTGAGGGTCAGGGAGAATTTGGGGATGGTTAATGGGCATAAAAAATAAAAAGAATGAGTAAGACAGTATTTTATAGCACAACAGGGGGACTATAGTAAATAACAATTTAATTGACATTTTAAAATAACTAAAAGAGTATAATTGGACTGGTAACACGAGAGATTTATAAATGCTTGAGGAGATGGACAGCCAATTTTCCACAATGTGATTATTACGTATTGCGTGCCTGGACCAAAATATCTCACATACCCCATAAATATATGCATCTAGTATGTTCCACAAAGATTAAAAATAAGAAAAATATTTAAAAAGAGAATTTTAATACCAACTATGTTGAGCAGCCTGCTTTATATGAGTGCATCTACTGGAGATCAACAATAATCATGTCTAATTAGTGAACACATTGTGTGGTTCTGGTGTTTTTTAATATAAAATGTTATTTTATCCTCAAAACAACATTAAGAGGCCATTCTATTTCCTTCTTCTATAGATGAGTTAAATAAGGTTTATAGAAAATTTTCCCAGGTCCCAAACACCTTTCTGATAAATAATAGGATGTGCATTCGCTCTCAGCTATATCATATTTCAAACCCTATACTCTTCACCCCCATTCTGTACTCTAAAATATATAAGAAGAATAATTATTAGGTTAATTGTAGGATAATGAAAAAAATAACAATTTTAGAGCAAAGAGGAACTGAAAAACCTTCTAGTTGAATGCCTTCAGTCAGCAAAGCACTCAGGGGTTAATTTACCCTACATCACCCAACTAGTTGATGTATGTCCTGCTCCTAATACGGTGCCTGACACAGAGACACAGAGTAGGTACTCACTAAATATCTGTAGGATGAAAGAATTAGTTTAAGATCAAAATGGATCTCTGTAACAGGAGTCATTGTAATTTATTTGAAAGAATGTCACTCTCACCTGATACCTCCTTGGGGGCAGACATCATGCTTTATTTATTTTCACAAATGTATTAAGATGTAATTTACATACAATTCACTCATTCAGTGTATAATTCAATGTCCTTTAATGTACTTACAGAGTTGCACATGCATTGTCACAATCAATTTTAAACATTTTATTACCCCAAGAAAGAAACTCCACATCCCTTAGCTTTCACCACCACCCCAGCCCCAGTCTCCAAACCCTTCTAATACGCCTCTCAACTCCTACTCTGAGTAATATTACTTTCTGTTTCCATAGATTTCCCTATTCTGGACATTTCCTATAAATGGACACATACAATATGTGGTCCTTTGTAACAGACTTCTTTCAACTAGCATAATGTTCCAAAATTTGTTCAGGTTGCGGCATATATCAGTAATTCACTTTTTTTTGCAACATAATATTCTATGTATGAATTATTTTATTTATCAATTTATCAATTGATGGGCATTAGATTTTTTTCTATTGGGCTGTTACAAATAATGTGTTTATTCATGCACAAGTTTTTGTGTGGACATAGGTATTTATTTCTTTTGGGTAAACACTTAAGACTGAAATTGCTGGATCACATGATATCTCTATGTTTAATCATTTGGGAAATTGCTAGTCTTTTCCAAAGTGGCTGTATCATTTTACCTTCCAAACAGCAGTTTCTGAGTGGGAAGGTAATTTTCAGTGGTGTTTTATTAAATGTACTTCATTAGCACCTACTATAGCGCAAGACATAAGAATGCTTGACAAACACATTGAATTTTATAGTTATTTAGTGCTCGGATTTTCTAAGTGTTTTCCTAAGTTTCTTGAAAATGAAAATCAAGAAGCTTCAACTAAATAACAAAATAATTAAAATCACTTCAATGGAACCATTTACTTTCATGTTTTATTTACTAATCCCTATTGACCTACTCTTTGGATAATCTAAATATTAGGGACAGGAGACATGCATGTGAACAAACCCTGTCTCTGGTATTTGGAAACTTAAATTCATCCATCCATCACAGAAACTGCCTACACTTCCTTTAGGAGATTATTTCTTGTATAACATTACTTACTCAAGGGACAGAGGGTAACTTACTTGTTTCAGTACCTACCATGTGATAAGTATTGTTAGACAATAAAAATTCTGTATTCTAGGAGTGATGAAACTGAATTTTGACTCCTGTTGCAGAGATCCATTTTGATGTTAAACTCATTCTTTCATCCTACAGATATTTAGTGAGTACCTACTCTGTGTCTCTGTATCAGGCACCACATTTGGAGCAGGACATACATTAACTAGTTGTGTGATGTAGGGTAAACGAAAACTAACTTGTTCATAATCATATGAGAACGAAGAGTTGAAAAGGGGATTTGAATCCGGGGCTTCTCAGTACAAGTCTGTGAGTGTGGGTATGGAAGTGTGGGTGTGTGTGTTTTCCTATAGGATATTTTTGCTACATTCTACCTTAAATTATTGGCCTTGGAATAATACTTTCAGCATTTTCTACTCAAGCATTCTCTACCTAATTTGTATCTTCAAAACGGATGGTAATCTCACAAAGAAGCGCAAATATGCACGGCGAGACATAGTGTTTGTAAGACTAAGAAGGAAAATGACTTCTGGCAAAATATCTCAGATCCTGTCCCAATGCATTTCAGGAGTGAGTTTAGATTGAAAACAAATGTATTGAATTTTTTTTCATCTCTTTAGTTCCATTTGGCATTTGCTATATTTAATATGATAGAGGTATAAAATACCTCTGTAGAATAAAAGTTCATTATGGAGTTATCTATTTGTAGAGCCTATGTAAGCAGAAAAATACCTCCTGGGCCATGTTTCAGAATGACTAAATAATTACATTGTTTTCATTGTTTTCCACAAGCTATTATCACATAAATACCACCCCCTTTTTTTTCAAAGTTGCAATAGGAAATGGAAACACATATGCACACATAAGCAAGTAAAATCTATTTTTGATCCAGCTTTTATTGTTCTGACATGAAGGGATACAAGAGCTGGTAAGCATAATCTTACTCATTAAGGCTGACTGGATGGAGATGCACATAATCGTCACATTTACATTTTAGGATAAAATCTCACAGATGTTGGATAAATAGAACTGAAACTAACACATATTGAACATCAATTCTGTGCCAGTCCCATATAATGAAATGTATACTCATTATCTCAATTAAACCACTCAAAGTTCTACAAATTAGATAGCCATTGTTATCTCCCCTTAAAAATATGTTAAAAATTAGACCCAGAGAAGTTAATTTTGCCTAAGTTCAAACAATTAGAAAATAATAGAAGGTAGGTTTCAGATCACAGATTTGCTTAGCATTAAAATGTGTTTTCTTTCCACTACATTGCTACTTTTTGAGTTTAGCTACCGAGTCTGCTAAAAATGGTTGAAATATCTTTAAAACATACGACATTATTTTTTAAAAGGCTCTGAGATACTTGGGGTTATTCTAAAGGACATACAGTTTCTCCAAATGGAGAATAACTGACATAGCTTCCTCCAAGAATTAAATAAGCACCATTTGAAATTAGCACATTATATGCAAACATCTGCTGCAAAACTAGTTTCTAAAAGAGCTTGAAATTACATTGTCATCCTTTAAAAGCATATTATACTTTATATTCTTGTTTACTCTATTATTGCAATTAGCTAAGATCTTTTGTGAAATGTGATATTTAGTAAAATGAAGGTCAATATATATTGTACAAAAATGAAAGGTATTTTTTAAGTATTAAAATTCAATAAGACTTTTTAAGACCAGTAGTGCTGCTAGCACCACTATGCCTACATACACACTTGCATGCCCAATGGTGAGGGTCTGCTTGCAAAGATACAACATTGAAAAGCTCAATACTATGATGTGTGTGTGTGCATGTGTATGTGTTTCTTTAAATGTGTATATGACAATTGACATATTTCAAAATAGTAGAATGATGTAAGGAAATTGCTTTATTCTATATTTGTAATTTATTGCAATGATGATAGATATGTTTTTTTAAAAAACTATTATAAAATATATGGCCATGCTCAAGGTGAGCATCTCCATCGACCAGAAAGAGAATGGAAACTCTATCGGAAGCCATGTACTTACAGGATCTGGAACTCAACAAAGTCAATCATAGCCTGCTGCTCTACTACTTAAATTAATAGCATCCTTATATAATGTGACCCAAATCCAGGCTTAAGGCCCCCCACAAAAGAATAAAATAAAATTAGAGCCTTGGCTCATTACCTACCCACAGAAGTTGAAAAATCTGTGACCAAAAATTTAAATACACTAAAATAAGTCTCTGCTTAAATAAACATTATACACTTGACCCTTGGACAACATGAAGGTTAGGGACTCTAACCCCATGCACACTCAAAAATTTATGTGTAACTTTTGACTCCCCCAAAATGTAACTACTAATAGGCTACTGTTGACCAGAAGCCGTACTAATAACATAAACAGTTGATTAACATGTATTTTGTATATGTATTGTATACTGTATATTTACAATAAAGTAAGCTAGAGAAAAAGTGTTATAAAAAATAAGAAATACATCTCTACTATGCATTAAGTGGAAGTGGATCATCATAAAGGACTTCATCCTGGTGGTCTTCACATTGAGTAAAATGAGGAGGAAGTCAAAGAGGAGTGATTGGTCTTGCTGTCTCAGGGGTGGCCGAGTCAGGAGAAAATGCACGTATGCATATAAGTGGATCCACGCAGTTCAAACCTGTGCTGTTTAATGGTCAACTGTCTGTAAAATATTATAAACATGACATAAAAGTAAATATACTAATGTTATATATTTTATTTTTTAAAAAATTACTGACTATACCTCAGTTCTACAGCCTGATTTATTTTGTTGTTGTCATGGGAGAGTAACAGCAGAAGAGGACACAGATAAAGGGTAACTGAGAACGTTAAAAAGGTTGAAGTTTGACACAGAGAATGAGTCCACAGCATTATATTCCCATGGAAAAATAGCCATGAGCCACCATAATAAGCTGTGGTTCAGACTGGGGTCCCCAGGGCATGTATATTTTATGAGGAAAGACGAGCAAGAATAAAACAGAATAGCATAGGATAAGATAGAATGGCTAAATCAAGCTCATTAACATATCCATTACCTCACATATTTATCATTGTTTTGTGCTGAGAAACACAAAATGTATTCTCTTAGCAATTTTCAAGTATAATACATTGTTATTAACTATCGTCATTATGTTATACAATTGACGTCTTGAACTTATTCCTCCCCTCTAATTAAAATTTTGTATCCTTGAACTAATACGCTTCCCTCACCCTCCTCCTCCTACCAGTCTCTAAATACTGGTAACCTCCCCTCTACACTCTGCTCCTATGATTTTAACTTTTTTAGATTCCGCCTATGAGTGACATCATGCCATGAATATTTGTCTTTCTGTGCCTGGCTTATTTCATTTAACATAATGCCCTCCAGGTTTATCCACGTTGTTGCAAATGACAGGATTTCCTTCTTTTTACATGGCTGAATAGTGTTCCATTGTGTATATATATGGCACATTTTCTTTTTTACATTTATGTTCACTGATTGATAGATTTATTCCATATCTTAAGCTATTGTGAATAATGTTGCAGATTATGAGAGTGCAGATATCTCTTCAATGTGCTAATTTCATTTTCTTTGTGTATATATATATATATATATGCAACAGTGGAATTGCATATATATATATGCAACGGTGGAATTGCATATATATATGCAACGGTGGAATTGCATATATATATATATGCAACGGTGGAATTGCATATATATATATGCAACGGTGGAATTGCATATATATATGCAACGGTGGAATTGCATATATATATATATATATGCAACGGTGGAATTGCATATATATATATATATGCAACGGCGGAATTGCATATATATATATATATGCAACGGCGGAATTGCATATATATATATATATGCAACGGCGGAATTGCATATATACATATATGCAACGGCGGAATTGCATATATACATATATGCAACGGCGGAATTGCATATATACATATATGCAACGGCGGAATTGCATATATATATATATATATATGCAACGGTGGAATTGCATATATATATATATGCAACGGTGGAATTGCATATATATATATGCTATATATATATATGCAATAGTGGAATTGCAGGATCGTTTGGTAATTCTAGTTTTAATTTTCTAAGGAAACACCATCATATTTCTCATAATGGCTGTACAAATTTATGTTCTCATCAGCAGTTTTCATGTATGGAAATAGTACAAGGTTTCCGTTTCTCCACATCTTTACCAATACTTCTTATGTTTTGACTTTTTGATGATAGCCATGCTAACAGGCATGAGTTGCTATCTCATTGTGGTAATAATTTGCATTTTCCTAATGATTAGTGATGTTTAGCATTTTATCATATATCTCATGGCAATTTATATTGTCATTTTTTGATAAATATCTATTTAGGTCCTTTGCCATAATTATTGCTATTGAGTTGTTTGAGTTCCTTGTATATTTGGATACTAACTGCTATCACATGCATGGCTTGCACATATTTTCTCTCATTATGTAGATCGTTTTTGAGCCAACATCACTTGTCTATTTTTGCTTTTGTAGCCTGTGTCTCGAGGACATGTCCAAAAAAATCATTGCCCAGACCAATGACATGAGCATTTTCTATATGTTTTCTTCTAGTAATTTTATAGTTTTATGTTTAATTCTTTAATCCATTTTGAGTTGATTTTTGTATAAAACATGACTCCATAAGGGTCCAATTTTATTTTTCTGCACAAGGATATCCAGTTCCCCCAACATTATATATAGAAGAGACTGTTCTTTCCCCATTATGTATTCTTGGCAACTTTGTCAAACATCAGTTACACATAAATGCATGGATTTATTTCTGAGCTCTATATTCTGTTCCATTGGTTTATGCCAATACCATGTTGTTTAAGTTACTATGGTTTTGTAGCATATTTTGAAGTCAGGTAATGTGATACCTCCAGCTTTGCTCTTTTGGCTGAGGATTGCTTTAGCTAGTCAAGGTCTTTTTATGTTCTATATGAATTTTATGATTTTTTTCTGTTTCTGTGAAGAATCCCATTGATATTTTGATAAAGATTGCATTGAATCTGTAGATTGCTTTGGGTAGTATGGGCATTTTAACATTAATCCTTTCAATCCATGAACATGGGATATTTCTTCTTTTACAGTCATGTGCTACATGCCACTTTGGTCAAGGAGGAATGGACCTCATATACTACAGTGGTCCCATAAGATTATAATGGAGGTGAAAATTATCACCTAATGGTATCATAGCTTCCATTATGTCGTAGAGCAATGTATTACGCACATGTTTGTCATGATTCTGGTGTAAAACAATTCACTGCACTTGCTAACAATCATATACAGGCATAGCACGTACAATTATGCACAGTACATAATATTTGCTAATGACAATAAATGACTATGTTACTAGTTTATGTATTTACTATACTATACTTTTTATTCTTATTTAGCATGTACTCCTACTTATAAAGAAGTATTACCTGTAAAACAACCCCAGGTAAGTCCTTCCAGAGGCCTTTCAGAAGAAGTCATTGTTATCATAGGAAATCACATCTCAATATGTGTTATTGTCCCTGAAGATCTTTTAGTGGGACAAGATGTGAAAGTGGAAGACAATGATAATGATGATGCTTACCCTGTGTAGGCCTAGACTAATGTGTGTGTTTGTGTCTTAGTTTATAATAAAAGAGTATAAAAGTGAAGAAAAAAATGTATAGGCTGGGCTCAGTAGCTCATGCCTGTAATCCGAGCAGTTTGGGAGACCTAGGTGGGTGGATCACTTGAGCCCTGGAGTTCAAGACAAGCCTGGGCAACATAGTGAGACCCCATTTCTACAAAAAATAAAAAGTAGCTGGGCATCATGGTGCCCACCTGTAGTCCTAGCTACTTGGGAAGCCATGGTGGGAAAATCACTTGAGCCTGGAGGCTGAGCCTCCAGTGAGCCAAGATTGTGCCATTGTACTCCAGCCTGCGTGACAGAGCGAGAGTCAGTCTCTCTCTCTCTCTCTATATATATATATGTATATATATACACACACACACATATATACTTTTTAAATTTTAAAGTATATGTACTTTATATATATGTGTGTATGTACACTTTAGTTTAAATTTCATACTATATAAATTTTAAAGTATATGTACTTTATATATGTGTATATATATAAAGTATATATACTTTATATATTTGATATATATATCATG